>NC_135497.1:61126993-61368003 GCF_052857255.1 Amblyomma americanum
GAGGACGATTATCGCTCCCGGCTTCGCGTCCTGCGTACGAATTTGCGAATATACATTCTTGGTGCGTGTATTACTTCTTCGGTTTCCACGATTTGCCAGCGAATGGACGCTAGTCGGTCACGTATACAGCTTGCTTACGTAAACACTGATGGGAGCTATAGGAAGAAATTAACGCCCGCTGCGCTGCCATCTAAGCTGCTGATCCCAGCCGCTGACTGCTGAAGCGCTGCTGTGCTGCGCTAAGCGTGGACATTCAGCACTTTGAAGCGGCGGTAATGGTTACGTGCTATAGGTTTCGATACCAAGTCCTTTTTTTTCAGGAGCCTTACTTTGCAACGATTCTTGTATCCGATTGAATCAATCGCCCGGCGATTGATGGTCGCTACCATCCGCGGCTGATAGCTAGTAAGCAACTGTGTGTCACCGTCTCTATTATACCAAAAGCGGCGCGACAACAGGAACGAATCTAATAACGAATCGTTGCAAAATGGGGCCGATCTTTATGAAAAACAGAAAAAAAAATTACGTGTATGCATTTGTTTGCCCAGCTAGCAGGTGCTTTCGTTATGGTGAATTTGTCCTCACTTACTGTTATGCCAATATGCGCTTCTAATTAATCTCGTTGTGTCTTTTATATCTTTTCAAGCTGGAAATAGTTTATGAAAGGCTGTGTTTCAGATATAAACCTTACCAATTTAACCTGACCGGGTGCAACCTAAAACCATCGAGGTTCAACCATTCGAGCCAAACATTCTTTACGATGTGACCCCACGGTATGCGCATTAATCTATCTCGCTGCAGACGCTGGGTGAAGAGATTACGCTAGTCCGGACTACAGGGGTGAGCCACCCCAGAAACTGCTGTCTTAACTCCTTCCGCGTCTGACGCTTCATTGCTGCACGGCATGCATGTATGCGGACAAAAACTGGCGTTTCCTGAATCATTCCTGGCCTCGCTGACTGCAGGGCGAGCTGCTTCCGCGGTCGTTGCGGTCGTCGTATACCTGCGAGGGGGTTTGTTTACGCGCGTCGCCAGCGATACGATTGTGCGTCCAGCGCCCGACCCACACATGCATCTATTTAATCAGCTTTGGGCCGTCCAGAGTCGTCAAGTTAAACGCCGAGGCCCAACGCAGTGCATAATTCATTTGCCCCCGGAGGCCGCTCCGAACTAACAAGCTTTAGCGGGACGCCAAAGCGTGTTTTTTTTTCTTCTTTTCATAAATGTCTCCGTGGTTCATCTATTCACTTGGCTCAGCGCGTAAGGGAGCTTAATGGCGGTAATTCGAGCCAGTCGCTTTTAACAAACGGTCGCTGGCCGATCCAGCCGAATGCTTCTCTCTTTTATGCATGAGCTTCACGACTCGTAGTCATGCTTATTTTTTTGGCACGCCGCCTTTCTCAAAGCCTTATCTTGCAACAAATGGCTGCCTCTGTTCCACACGGGCGCAATGCGGCTGAATAGAAAGAGTTGAAAACGTACGTCTGGGTCTTAGTTAATGTCTACGGTCATTTCACCCAAATATGCGAATATAATTCAGGTCTGGCGCAGTTTTAGAATATTCAGGGTATCTTACGCTTCATGGTGGTGCGCGCGATGCTTTCAAGGGGTGCACAGAACTGTCCTTGTTAAGAGGAGTCTCGCAACATGCTCGTGCATCGCTAATATGTCCAAGCGTATACACCTGTCGCATTTTCCCTCGCTGGTGCTGTACAGGCTAGAATGTGCATGTAGACGGTGCAAAACATAAGTTCTAATTTCAAATAGAGAGTTTTGCAAACTTTACTTCCGTCATTTTATCACGCTCAACTAATACGTACACGAAAGCACCGCAAAAAAATACGAGATGAAAACGAGTGCAAGCATTGACCTCGAACTACCCACTGGTATAATCGCAGACCTACGCGCAAAACGCATTCCCTGCATCCACTCAAGATTTTGAAAAAGAAGGGTAGGATGGTTGAATCGTGCGAGAAAAAAAAAACTGTCAGATTTATTTCACTTTGTCACAGATAATGTTGGGAGGCTGTGCAACATGTAACCTGTCCTCGTTCTTTTTTGCGCTCCCAATAGTAGCACACGTACGCTTCCGAAGGTGGTCATTTCCGAGATTTGAAGCTTGCTTGTGGTTTGACGCTAGACAGGGTCGCATATACTACACACCTCAATATTTTTTTGCGCGTGTGAGCTCGTTTTTTTCGGGGCTTGGTTCCGTTCGATGATTCGTAGAAACCCGCACGCACTAAATTTCGCCACATGAGCGCACTTACTGCAAAGACTGCGTCTTCGTTCCAGCTATTTGCACCTTAAGTGTTGCGGCCAAATTATCTGCACAACGTGTTCAAGAGGCCCATGATGAGCTGTTTTATTCACTAGCATTGTGATGCATGAAAGAAATGAAACATCTAAAAAGAATAGAAAGAATCCGATATCAAGACGGCCTTACCAGCCAGTGCGATGAACGCTCGTCAAAACGTGATTAAAACAGGCTACGCTTGAGCGATGCGTATGCACGTGTCAATAAAGCCTAAGATAGGCGTTAATTCTTTCTTGTTCTTTGTGCTAGAACCACTCATGACAGACGTTGCCGTAATGCGACAAACTTGCGAATGCACCTTCTGACGAATTGAATTGCGTCCACCATCATGTTCCTTGCGCAGCAGTGCAGAATTGTCTGCGGGGCCATTTTCTTTTTTACCGATTGCAGGCCGTCCGCGAAATTCGAGGAGTTTATTTCAGATTTTCCGCAGAGTTTCTAGCGCGAGTGGACGGAGCCTTGCCTTTGCGCAAAATCGTCCTCCCATTCCTACTGCCCCTGTTTATGCCTCGGTACCAAGTCGTGGGCGACATTCGGAGGGGAATGTGGAGGAGGAGGAAAACCAACGTCACAACTGCTCCATGAAAAACACATGGGTGCGTCCCGCACAATGGCCCGGGCGTGACGCCGGAGTTTATAGTTCCGGCCACAGTTATCGCCGAGGGCGCTGGCGGCCAGTAGTGTTAGTGTTCCTATATATGGGAACACTGTCCTGCAGTTACTTTTCGGGACAGAATGACAGCACCGCGTTTTGAAGAAGTCTGCAGGGCATCCATTTATTCATCGCAGCTTGCCGCACCGGCACCCCAGTCGTTCGTTAATAATAATAATAATAATAATAATAATAATAATAATAATAATAATAATAATAATAATAATAATAATAATAATAATATAATAATAACTGGTTTTGGGGGGAAAGGAAATGGCGCAGTATCTGTCTCATATATCGTTGGACACCTGAACCGCGCCATAAGGGAAGGGATAAAGGAGGGAGTGAAAGCAGAAAGGAAGGAAGAGGTGCCGTAGTGGAGGGCTCCGGAATAATTTTGACCACCTGAGGATCTTTAACGTGCACTGACATCGCACAGCACACGGGCGCCTTAGCGTTTTTCCTCCATAAAAACGCAGTCGTTAACGCCCTGAGCTTGCAAACGCGACGACTTTGGTTCGAACTCAGCGCTTCTAGGGCGAACGCTGTTCTGCGGTGACTGAGTCTTAGACTCTGGTTGTTGCGGGTGTATTGATACTCGGCTGTACGCATCGGCTGTTGGTTTGTGGCAGGAAAGGCAGGGACGCTGTTTTTCTTGCAGCACGCCTCGTTGTCTCGCACATATCCGCTTGACAGATGTCGTTGGCGCTTTCTGGTAGAAGCCGTCGTGCCAAGGTCCTGTTCGGTGATGGTGCTGGCGCCCTGTGCAACGCTTCTCTTTTTTTAAAGCGAAAGCTTTACTGGCCACGAACTTGCGATTTCGCCGTGGCGGTACTCCAAGGAGGCACATGACGTCACAACGCGCGCCTCGCCGCGGATATTTCTCTCTCGCTCCCTAGTCACCACTGCGCATGCGCCACAAGTAGCACCGAGCCACAGGTGTTCCGCCGCTGCGCAGCGCCGCGCCTTTCCTCGAAATGCAACTTTCACTTTTCTCTTTCTTCTTTCCCTCCCTCCTTTATCCCTTCCTTTACGGGGCGGTTCAGGTGTCCAACGAGATATGTGAGACGGTTACTGTGTCATTTCCTTTCCTCAAAAACGAAACAAAACAAGACAGCCCACGGCGTTCATAGAGTTCATGGCGTTGACAACTTTGCAAAGGCCGTTCATTTTCACGAAAGGAAAGCCGCCCAACAGACTCCGTGGGTCAGTGGAGACCTCAACCTCGCTTTCATGTACGTGGCGTTGGTGTCCAACTGCAGAAGCCTCCTTTGATTGCGTTCCCCACACTGGATAGGCAGCGCGCCCTCCCTGCCACCCTGGGAAGTGGCATGCAGTTAAGGGTTTATCGCGAGAGATTGATCACCAAATGAACGCTGCGGCCTAGCTATTGCTGCAGTGCCGCATGTCAGCCACAACGCTGTCAGCGCTAATGCATTCAGGCCACATCTCTCTCTCACCACCGCTACATGTATCAAAGCACGAATGAGGCGTTCGCATATCCAGGGGGCCAGTTATGCGCCCTTCCTTTGCTCAAAGCCATTGCCGTCTAGAACAAGGTCAATGTCAATGCCAACGCCAATGAACACAGTGAACGCCGACATCTTTCGCTTTGTATATCCTGGATTAGCTGAGCTGGCTAATCCACATTATTTTTTTAATTCGCGGATGTATCTGCCTTAATGAAACTTTACAATCTTGTCCTGCGCCCAACATACACGGTGCCGATGCTGTGGCCACCCCCGCAGAAAGCCACCGCAACATGGTTTCGGTGCACGGTCTGGAGCGAGCCACCATCTACAAGGAAGAGCTGGAAAGGCTGCAAGGCCTGCTGCATTTTCCCGAAGAGGTGGCTGTGCGGCTTACCGATGTCGAGTACGAGCTCTTCTACAGTGTCAGCCCGGTCCACTACATTCGCCAGGTGACCGTCGACCTCAGCGGAAAGGCGGCCACCTTCAACGCGGGCGAGAAGGACCGGACCGTGCAGGCACTGATCAAGCGCTTCAACGAAGTGAGTCTTCCTTCTCGCATGCTGCCTTGGAGTCTGACCATGCCCTTTGATATGCGTATATGTAAGTGAGTGAGCTACTAGCTACATTTTCCTTGTTTATGCCGCCTTTTAATTTTGCCGAGCGGCTTTCTGCGTCGCGATTTGACGTTTATGCTTTTATAACGTTGGACTGCTAATAGCGGACAGTCGCCTCGGCGACTGAGCTGTTATGGCGCTCGGCTGCTGACCCGCAAGACGCGGGTTCAGTCCCGACCGCGCGGTGGAGGCGAAATGCTAGAGGCCCGTGTACTGTGCGATGTCAGTGCACGTTAAAGAACCCCAGGGGGTCGAAATTATCCGGAGCCCTCCACTACGGCGTCCCTCATACCCCGAGTCGCTTTGGGAGGTCAACCCCCATAAACCAAACCAATAGCGGATGTTAATGCGAAAAGAAGCTGTTATCTGAGTATATGAGTAATTTCATCATTGACAAAACTTTTAACTGCTCGCTCTGGATCAGCATGAATGTGCTTTAGTCATCAGTTTTGGTATTTTCATTTCATTCAGCATTGTTACGTCGCCCGTGACGTCATCGCCTGCCAGTACCGATTCATGCTCTCCTACTGGCGCGCAAAAAGCATTGTTTGCCTCTTTTTGTCTTTTCGGCTCGCAGGTGAGTTCATGGGTGACACACATCATCATATCGCAACCAACGCACGAAGACCGCAAGGCTGTGCTGTCGTGCATTCTGCGAATCGCCATGTGCTGCTGGAACATCGGAAACTTCAACACGGCGATGGAAGTTTTGGCTGGACTAAAGCAAGTGGATGGCATGATTTTTCTGCCAAAGTCATTTATAGAACGTTTTTATCCGCTCGTCCTCCTCTCGTGGACAAAAAGGCGTTTGGAGTAAAACGCGAAATTCTTTCAAGCCATCATTCCGTGAAGGTTTGGAGTCATTCTACATCTCGCAGATGGCTGTTATAAATCTCGTACAAACCTAAAAATGTTTAAAGTTGCCTTAATTTCTGTACACGCTCCAAAAATGTAAGGTGAAGCTGAGTCACTATGGAACCTAGATAGCCTCGTTCCCTAGCTCGGAGCGCCATCTGAGCTAGGGCACACGGGGAATCGTTTCGAAATGTGTCAGCTAGCACTTTTCATTTTACTTTTGACGGCACCGTCCGCGGGGGTGGGGAATGAGGATGGATGCAGGTGTAGCTCGGGAAGGGCCACATCGACTGCGCTTTTGTTTTTCGCTTTATTATCCTCGATTTGCGCGGCGGAGTCCGAGCAGGGTTTTGTAAGGAAGTATATCGAGCACTGGAAAACGAACTTGTCTCAGTCACACGTTTTCAAGGCTGCAAGGTTTCAAGTAGCGTGTACACTGTGAAGCACCTCTTTCCCGATGACAACTCTGTAATTAGGTTTATGTGGGCTTTTAAATTTATTTCCGGTTATAATTATATAGGAATAAAAATAGCTTTATTTAGAATTTTTTTAGTTATGTGATGCCTAAAGGTAGGCCGACTGTCGCCGGCCTAGTCGGAAAAGCTCGGCATCGAAACGCTGATTGTAAAAAAGCCATTTTCTGCTCCAAATAGTTAAGAAAAACGGGCTCGCGTGGCGTACTTGGCAAAGTAATCAACTTCTTTTTTGTGTGCTGGTAAACGTTTTGCTCCTTACTTCGAACTCATGATTCCCGCGCGTCGGTTCCGCATAGAATTATGACGAGAGAATGTACTGTTGTGTTTCTTCGACTTGAAGCTGTACGCACTGCTTCCCATAGGATGTATTGCGCTGGCCTTGCGCATGAAGGCCTAACTGAAGATGTATTATGCGCAGCTGCGGGTCTCGTGGTAAAGTTTGGCCATCGCTCGCATCAAGTAGTTTAGACGGCCATAGAAAACCAATGGGGGACGTTCTTAAAAGCAAAAAACGTGAATAGCGAAAAAATGTAAGCCTTCCGAGGACATATCTTCGAGTATATTAATTGATATAGTGAAATATTGCGATATAAAAAAATGCGTTCATAAGCTATTTCCCGTTGAAAATGCGCTTGTCCAGAACTTCTGGGTATGAATGCGCCGGAGCGGCACAAGGGACCGCATCTCACGATGGGCAACTGGCATAGCCGCCAGGAGAACAACCCTGGGAAATGCGTCGACCGATTACCAGTTGCTTATTACGGCACATGTTGTCCGAGGTGAATTGCTTTCCCTGATGCCGGTGTCTGCCTCTCATATCATTTCGTTCATACCTTCAACCCAAATCTTACACCAAAAAGCACCAGCATCACAATATCATGCTGTCTGTCACACCTCAGGACTTAACGTCAGGTGCGTAATCGTTGGGTTGTCTTTGCTATAGCATGAGACCCAGCAATGATGTTTGGTTTGATTGATCGGCTGTTTGGCGCTGGCCAACCACAGTAGCAAACCTGAAACGAGTGATTATGCCAGGAAATTCGCTAACGCACCTTACTCGCGGCGGGTTTCATGAGTCCAGCTCCTGCTTCGTAAATGAATGCAGGCACAGTGCGCCAACGTAGCATGCTCTTCAATTCATTTCTCCGCGCGCGGATGAGAACGTGCTCTCGGCAAAAGCAAAGATAAGAAAGGGAAAGTTCTTCTCTTGCTGTCTTTCTCAACGGACATCCTGTGAGGAAGGGCTGAGACCGAAAGCCAATCACCCCGTCAGGTCTGGGCCTACTGTACGGCTCATACAATACGGCGCGCGCTTCTGTGCGCGGCCTGGTTGCGTCACGCACGTTGCGTCACGTGGGCCCTTTGACCGGCCCAGCTGACGGCGCAGGGCGGCACGCGCAGGTCCGAGAAGCTGAAGCCCTTCTGGCTGTCGCTGTCCGACAAGGACCAGCTTCCGGTGCTGGAGTTCCTCAGCCAGGCTTTGCTGAATCCGGAACCCTCGGAAGAGTACCGGGCTGCCGTGGAGAGAGCGCTCAACATCCCGCATTCCAAGGTCATTCCTTTCTTCGGCACTTTCCTCCGAGACCTGCGCGCTATTCTCCAAGGCATGCCCAGCCTCGTCGTGTTGCCCTCGGAAAAGGCCAAGAAAATCGAGGCAAGTGCGGCGCGCCGCGCCACCTTCCGCTTGCCTGTGTGGGGGGTCTGTATAAGAGTCGCAAATGCTCGACGCTAGTGTTGTCTTCTCCAGTTTGCTGGTTTTTGTTTTTTTTAGATTTCTGCGCTCTGAACAACCTGGAGCAATCGGAATGTCTGCGTATTCAGTGTAATATATTACTGAAGGCTACCGAGCAGTAGGAACATGGACGAGGCACGAAAAGGACGCAAACACAGGCGCTGACGGCGCCTGTATCCACGTTTTTACTGCGCTGTAGACCTCAGTATGTACAACCAACAAACCAGCCATTACTTATTAAGTAATATATCACCTGGGAAGAGACACACCAGACTCATGTCGAGAAATAAGATGTCACGCAACCAGGCCGCATGCCATCTCTTGATACTGCAAAAAATCGCCACTCATACCTTTGAATGGAGACTGTGTATGCGTATAAACCTCTCGAGTACCGTCGCAAGATACATTTGTGTCTTATACAATGCCTACCTTAGCATGCAATGATCTGGAGACGGAGAGAAAACCTGTCGCTTAAGCGTGAGTTACCCTGTTTGGGAGCACCTGGGTGCTTATTGCACGAAACTATATTTCGAGTGAACAAGACTTCCGTGTGGAAGTCGAAACGTCCTTCCATCTTGACAAAACCTTTTGGTCGGCGCTTCATTATTTTCGCCAATGTATTCACCCGACCAGACGAGATTTCGTCGAACCTTAGATTTCATATTTCGAAGACCCTGGACCTTGGGTCTCACACGGTCATAAGGGCATGAAGTCTCATAACAGCAACTATCAAATAATGTTTTCTTCTAGCATGATGTGACTTACAACGCGTGCGAATCATTGCAAGTGCCTCCAACTTAGGAGGGTATAGTTAGTGGTAGGAAATAAGGAAGAATAAAAACCGCAAAGCTTTAGTACAGCCTCATATTGTCGTCTGCCTCTGTCCCGTTTCTTTTTGCGGTCCTTGCGTCGCCTAGTTAACCTCCCTGCCTTTCCATTCACCATTCTCTCTCTCTGTCTGTTCTCCATAATGCCTCCAACTGCCTACGGGCCATATTTAACAAAATAAAAAGCAGGGTCATAAAGCACCAGCGGCTCCGCATTTTAATGTTTTGGTTTTTGGTTTGTTTTTTTTCCAAAACTCACGCAAGAATTTTCACTGACGTATTCCACTGAGCGCGTAGAAATTTATTCAAGAAACAAAATTGCGCGCACTAAGCTATTTTCTGATAGAAACCGGTAATTACTCGTTAATAAATTAGAATAATAATAATAATAATGATTGGTTTTTTGGGGAAAGGAAATGGCGCAGTATGTCTCATATATCATTGGACACCTGAACCGCGCCATAAGGGAAGGGGAAATGAGGGAGTGAAAGAAGAAAGGAAGAAAGAGGTGCCGTAGTGGAGGGCTCCGGTATAATTTCGACCACCTGGGGATCTTTAACGTGCACTGAAATCGCACAGCCGCGGTCGGGTTCGAACCCGGGAACTCCGGATCAGTAGTCGAGCGCCCTAACCACTGAGCCACCGCGGCGGGTCGAATTAATAAATTAGAAGAAGAAAGAAATGGGGGTGTTCAAAAAGGAAGCCGTGCGACAAAGAATAGGGCATGCTTTCTCAGTGCCGAGAAGACGCTGCGAGGAAGAGTGTTTAATTCCCTTGTATAAGCTATGACATTGCGCTCAGGGATTCAAAAGCAACGAAGAAACCGACGACTCAGAGACTACGCTGAGGTTCCAAACAATAGCAGGCGCAGACAGCACCCAGCAGGCGTGCTGTGGGCACTGAGTCACTTTTGCGAGGAGGCCTGCTTGCTAATTAGGTGCTGCCTATCGCGGTGATCGCCCTTGCACGCTTCACACGAGCGCGTCGGACCCTATCGGCAGAAAGCGGGCGGGAACCGCGGCCCCCAGCGGCTGTGGCGCGTCATTCGGAAGGCACGCGCGGAAACTAAGGGCGGCGCCTCGCGCAACTTCCGACGCCCACGCTCGCGACACTTCGTCAATGTCTGAACACGGGGTCGGCTCATCACGGGCTAAGCTCCTCGCAGCGAGAGAAAGGCCGGGATTAATGGAACGGTGCCATGCCTGTGGCAGTCTTATGTTTTCCTTCTCGCGGTCTCCTCGGGAACCCTGTGCGGCTGAGCGTAGATGAGCTGCTGATTCAGATCTCCCGTTTCATTCGCACCTGGGTCCCTTGTTGCACTCCTTGTTGCGCCCGATTGGAGGCAGAAGGGAGCCGCTGCAATACTTAATAGCTGCGCGTTGCCTAGACTGCAGACCGATTAGTGCAATGTGACGAAACGCCTGTGGCGTCATGCAGGCTCACACCCGTTCACTATGTTTTCTAACGGCGGCCGGCGGCGCGCCAAAAGAATTTGTACGCCGGAGTGCGAAGACCGTGCAGAAAAGAGAAAGCGAATCGATTCAATGAAGGGAAAAGATGCGCTAGGGTCGTTGTGGTGCCTTCTCTATGAGCCTGCCTTTGCCAGATGCGTTGACGAGGCGTCGTTTCCCTTAATCGTAGCCGTAAATGGACTCCGCTTCTGTTTGTCACTGTCCTTGTGTTCTTTCGTTTGCTCGTCTTGTTGTCCGCAACAAATGTTTGCATGCTGGAGTCTTTGCAGCCCGCCTTTATATTTATTTTCTCCCTGTTCTCATGGAACCCCGTTTCTGTGTTCAGTGTCTCCGTTTATTTTCCTTTTATCTGCGCGCTTACATCCGTATCACATGCGTTTATGTACCCGCCACAGCGGCTCAGTGGCTATGGCGTTCGGCTGATGAGCCCAAGGTCAGGGTTCAATCCCGCTCGTGGCAGTTGCATTTGGATGGCGGTGAAATGCAAAAACGCCTGTGCGCTGAGATTTCGGTTCGCGTTAAAGAACCAAAGGTGGTCGAAACTATTTCGGAGCCCCTCACTACAGCCTCGTAGCCAAACCGTTCCTTCAGCGCGTAAGAGTAGGTAAATCAATCGATGCAGTGGCTTATTCTAGTTGGATTGCCGCATACAGGCTTGGTTGCTCATTGACACGTCATTCTATACGTTTGTCCACACGCATCACTTCTTTGTTTTGTTCCTTCTCTCCGCGCGCTGATTTGTTTGCTTCCTACCGGCTCGTTGTTTGGCGAGCCCAGTTCGCCTTCCGTAAGCATGTTGCCGTAGCGCGCCACTGGAGGCGTCTGGCCAGGCGTGGTTGGCCGTGTCGTTCCGTCGCCTTGGCTGCCGCCGCGGTGAGCGACGCGTGATGGCTTCGGCGAAACGCACTTCTTCCCGGTGCCGTTAGGAGCCGTGTTCGCCGGAGCACGTAGGTTCCAGTGTATGCGTCGGCCGCGCAATCGAGCATGTCCGCCGGTGCCCCGGCCCAGCGCATCGTCACCTTATCGCCCCTCACTCGCGAAGCCTGCAAGCCGCGCGGCTGGAGAAGCTGTGCTCTGGCGTGCACTAAAAGCCCGAGTTGTTTCGTAACACCAATTACCTGAGCAGTCATTCAAAAGCAAACGGCGCATGCCAGCAAATGCAACGGCGTAGGCCGTTGGTCAAAAGAGTCGAAAGTCTTCAGCTCCCGGGGTTTCCTTTTCAGCCAAGCGGTGGAGCACTTGCGCAACCCCTCGAGCACTAAATCTCTATAAGGTGAAGGGAAGCCTCAGCCTCACCTTTCGAGACCTCTTGATCTTTAAAGGGACACTCAGGAGAAATTCAAGTTGGCCTGTTTCCACAGGTTGCTGCGTTCTAACAAAAAAGACACAGCACTCACTTAAAGCGGAATTTTATAAGCTTGAAAATACACACACACAAAAAAAACGAAACTCAGATCACCGCCCAATTTCGCAAGTACACGTGCCGCGTCGCGGCACCTTTTTCACGCGACTCTCAGAGGCCAGGCTACACCGCCATTCACTTCTAAACGTTTTCGGTGTAGCTGCCACGAGATTGAGTCTAATGCCGGAGAAATTATGAAATGTATTTTTTTTTTTCAGCAGCGAATGACGGCCAAGCCCCGCCGCACAATCTATTTTACCGAGAACACATCTATCCAATGTCCCTTTAATAAGGGGGCTGTGCATGCCTCTCCACTATATAGCTCAAATGCAAAACCATGTGGCCTGAAGACTTTTGACCCAGGTTGTACGTTAGCATGCTTTTTTGTCAAAAACATACCGGCAATCTGCTCCTGGGCGTGGTACGTGACGTAACTCTCAGGCCATCTGCCTGCATCGGCTTCTCTACTGCACTGTTCTTGGAGATAGACATTTATCTCCTACCTGAAGTTTTGATTCGCTTCTGTCGGTGACCAGTGCAGTGACGTCGGTGCTTGTCGACACTGCGAATACTGCATGTCTGGAACGTGTCATTTAAGCAATGACTGACTCTGTCGTCTCTAATGGCAGCAGTATTGTGATGCGCACACCTACACACTAACTGCCGCAGGATTTCGTCGACATCGATGCTTCCACGCCATTTTTCTTTCTCGCGTATACGGTGCGTATGCAAAGTGCGGCCTGTTTCGTCAGGTCACTATTAGAGGTCCAATCCATGGGGTATTGCGAGAAAGCAGCGCGAGGCTACGGGAAGGTTGCTGTGCTCGCGTGGTTTATAACGCTTTTTGTTTTCATTTCCAGTTTGTGTCCGATTTCCACGGCGAAGATCATTTCATGACCCGCATCGGGGTGGGGGGCATCATCAACGTCGAGAAGATTCACCAGGCGCATCGCGTCCTCGACGACATCAAAGCATTCCATCACCACTACAAGTGCAGGGAGCACGCCCTCGCACAGGTGGCCATCAACAGCAAAGAAGTAAGGTACGCGAGCCTTCTTTATTAGCTCATGGGTAAGGGAGGGGGGGGGGGGTAGTTGTTTCTGTCTCAATTACAGCTGACAAGACTAAGGAATCCACAGAAGTGACACAGGGGGCATGGTTATCAGACACAGATGAGCTCCTTTCGCACATGCTAAGTCGACAGCGTCGTACCCTGCTGACTTTGCACGGGCGGAAGACTCAACACACATACGTATCCTGCAAATGAGAGGCTCACAGCGGTGTCCTTGCGACTGAGCGCAGGCCACACCTTTCAACATCGGGCTGCTTGTTATGAACGCGAAGGAATTGAGCTCTCTTGCAACCCACGCGCCTCGTAAACTTTTGGCGCTGGCTGCAAGTAGCACTTCGTACGTACACGAGAGATGTCAAGCCAGACGTAGAGCTAACGACGTAGCTGTTTGCGCTTCCTCTGGATAACAAAGCAGCGGCGTTACTATGCCCGCAGTTGGAACCTAATTTTTTTTTTTTCAGGAATGCGCTTTTCATACAATTTAAATACGAGTAAGTCTATTTTGAAGTAAAAAGAGAAGTAAGCCGTCTTCTAGCGCGCTCTCTTTTAGGGGCACGGTACGCTGCCCAAGTTCCGGAGAAGATTTCGATCACTAAATATACGGAATGCTTACTCATGGCAAAGAAGGTATATTCCCACTGCAAAGCATATGTAGTAACCTGATGCATTCAGCAAGTGAAGGGGGCTTTTCAACGTGGCGCCGGAGGTATTGAAGTTAGCAAACAGAGGAGGTTGAAACCTCGGTTAAAATATTCGTTACTGCTATAACTCTGGGTGTTTTGAAGAGGGATTTTGTTTACGTTTCAACCGTAAGTATTCCGCATTATTTGCGATGAAAATGTACCCCGGGGCTTGTGCAGCATACCCTGCCCCTTAAAGGAAGTGCGCTAGAGACAGCTTGCGTCATTTTTATTCTTTTCGTGACTAAAAAGCCTGCTGAAATAACCGTTTTATGCATAAATGCTGTAGGCTACGCTTTCCCGCACTATCAGCAATACGGGTAGTAGGCAGCACTTAAGTATTTCCTGTATCCTTGCGAGAGACACTTGGACAGCATGTGCGAGTTTAAAAGCCTGGACACGAGAAAAGCTTAACTTAAACAGTTCCGCCGCCTTACTCAAGTGCATTGTGCTCATTAATTTTGTATCAGTCACGTTTGCTCGAAGTCTTGAGCGTAAACACATTTGGCCAGACGGGCAGGCCAAATGCATTAGGGAGATAGCTCCCATTGAAAATCCCGTCCTAGAGCGTTGTGCTAACTAAAAGCTTCGTTCAAGATGGGTGGTTTACGGGCGAAGAAAAACACTGTAGACAGAAGTGAAAATGTCAACTGCCTCAGCGACAGCGCTCAGATTCAGATTCCATTGCTGTTGTCGACCTATTCGTACGCAACCGGCCCCAAATTTATGGCAACTCTCTCGTTATTGATTATTAATTCTTATTAAATCGTTCAGAACATGTCCCAGGCTGCAAGAAACGGTGGTTGCCTGTGACTGCGTACGTAGGTACGCAAGTTCAAGGACCTTGAACCTGTCCAGAGCGGTGAATTTGTGCAACAACAACCGGACAAAAGGTCGCGAACGTGCTAAAGTATCGCATTCGACTGCTTCCAAAGCACTGTTACGTTTTTCATTCGCAATTATAATAACGAACGTCCACGCTTAGGGATCATACGCAAGTCTGGGCCAGCATCTTTCAGCAGACACTCAGGGCGAGGCTCGCAAGCGGTGACGTTCCACACATTATACGATCGTATCGGTTGTGGACCCTCCGCTTTTGTACACAACGAACGGGGCCAGTTCTTCGCGCTGTCCAGTATCAGGACCTTCTCGGTCTTCTGTGTTTTATGGCTGCACGCGATCTGAATTCAATCAGATCAACCCCGTGGTCAGATCGCCTTCTCCGGCAGGAGCGCTCCACTTACTGAGCGGGCACCGCGTTCGCAGGCGGGAGGAGACCAGCTGCAAGGAAGACGACAGCCTGTACCTCCAAGACCCGGAGGCGTACATCCCCATCCAGGAGCTGGCCAACGACCACCACATCAGCATGGTTCCGCTCACCGTGGACCGCGTGGACTTCCACCAGCTGCAGATCCTGCACCACGGCTGCACCATGGTTCACTGGGAAGAGGACGGCTCGCGCTCCTCTCTCTGCTACGTGCGCCTGGAGCGCAGCAACGCCACCATCACGTGGTGCAAGCCGGCGTGGAGCGCGCTCAGGGGCTCCGGACCGCAGGACTATGCGCTCAGCGTCAACATCGAGGAGAACGTGCCGGTCGGGCTGAGTCAGAAGTACGACACTGGCGAGTCCTACCTGGCAGGTCTCGAAGAAGGCTTCCTTGACCTCAACGTGGTCAAGGAGATAGTGCTGTGTCGCAGCTCGATCGAGGTGGCCGCCGTGGCCAAGCGTCACGGCCTCGAAGACTCCTTCAGCGACCAGAACCTGCTGCGGTTCAAGTTTGGCGCGGGCCTGTCCGAGAACCGCGTGCTGGAGTTCATCCTGCCCAACTTCCTGTCCGTGATTTGGTACGACAGCCTGCGCCGGTTGGTGTCCATGCTCAAGCAGCAGCGCCAACTCTGCGATGGCCGTATCCACTGGCTCAAGGAGACGTACCTTCAGCTCTACTTCCGCGAGCAGAGCTGCATCGGCCCCACGCCCGCCGAGGCCATCAAGGTGCGCACCGCTCTTTTCTCTATCCTGCAATCCTTAAGATACACGCTCCTCCCGTTATTGGTCCGAAGCGAAGGAAAACACCAACAAACCTTTCGCCGCAACGTTGCCCGCACAGCCAGTGGGCACTCTGTGTATTTTCTCCGATAGGCACTATTATAAGGTAAAGCACGACAGACGTGCAGAATTTTTTTAATTACGCATAACATTCTGAACAGCATTCAACTAACCTAACAGCAAACACTAACAGTTTTATCCCAAGCCTGTGATTTTCTAACCATCTATTGGCGCAGCAGTGGAAGTACGGTTTGCCCGCAACCTCAGAGTGGTTAGTACGTAAGAGCTGTTTCGCAATCGGCTCGAGCCCATCACTCTGGCGGTTGTGAGAGCCCGCGGCGTACGATAACGAAACTGCCGGCCAATCACGCGCCGCCCTTTCACACGAACAGTTTAGAGAATGTGACCACTGATTTGATGTCTTCAGCTGCAGACTACACTTCAGTGTGAGCAAATTTTGAGACAGCGAAAGTCGAGTACTTAGTGGCAGTTTATTTCATATAATATGGCTTGCCAGTAATGGAAATGCGATCTATGATGTATCGAACTCGAAAAGGGTCGAGAAATAGTTCGATGTATCAGTCAATCGGCGCATAAAACAATGGCAGTAGATAAGCTTATCTGCAACGTAGGAGCAACAATACGGTGCACGCACGCTAGGGGCGTGCTTCGTGTAGAGCGTGCAGCCCAGAGGCGTATTGGCAGCGCGCCTCTCGTTGGTGTGTCGCGAGGCCTCGCCTGCTTCGCATCGAAACCGCAGCGGACGGAGCTTTGGAACTAACCATCGTATACCATGAGAGGCATAAGCCTATCAGCGGGGCAATATAAACAGAACAATCATTAAAATTTAGTTCCAGTTGATTTTCGCAATAGTTTCGGGAACGAAGCAGGCCAGGTGAGAGGTGCCGCTAGCATTCGGTCAGCAAGGTTGGCTTCACCGTATGACGAGCTATGTACTTAACGTCGGCTTCTTGGCATTACAGTAGTGTCGCGTTGAAAATAGGTGCTCCAGACCGAAGGCTAACCGCAACAACACCGCGGAAGCGCGCCACATGCAGGGGCATGTGTAGTGTTCGATATATCGAATGTTCTGCTGTACGGGATTTCGATACATGCTAACAGTAGTGCTATACTTTTGTATGCAGTTTTCTAGGAGGGGTTTTGGCTATTTGATATGAGCAATAATTTGATACATCCGGGCTTTATATAGACGGAATCGACTGCATATATAATCTTGAGGATATTTGGAAATGTGCTCGCCAGATCAGATTTCTGTGTACCTTTCGTAGCTGTCGTCGTATACTGAACTGGTGGACTTTAAGACGTGTTTTACAACTTAACCGGATCAGGATGTCAGAATGTGGAACATCAAAGCAGTACTGGCCTCACTCGGAAATCATTGCCATTCATATTCCACTGCTTTCGAATTAAATTCGACAGGCTGTAAATGAGCAACGTACTCAAGGAACTGATAATGTGGTTTTGCTTATTAGCAGCTGCCTTATTTTCAGTTTGCTTTTCTTTGATGAGTTGTCGCTTCAAAGTAATTTAGGGAATGCTGTTGATATCGCACCTTATGAAGTACTGTAGATTGAAATGTACCTTGCGTTCGGTGCTATGCATGACACAGCGAGCCTTTCACTAAATATTACTGTCTTTAATTCACATTCTAGTAACTGGAAAATATATATTCCATCTCGTTTTTCATCTAGGTCTTCGGTGGGAGAAAATGGACGCTGAATTCCTTGGGAAGCAGCTCCTCAGTCGAATCGACATCTTCGGCATTCAAGAGGGCCTCGAGTTTTGGAATGAGCACAACCAAGCTGCGGAAAAAGAAATCCTCGACGTCACTAGCAACTGTTCGGGTAAGTTATACAACTCACGCTGCGACCATTCGCAATGGGACACTGCTGACAAATACCAAATTTGTTCATAAGTAACTGACGCCATTGTGGGAGGAACGAAAAATGAACTACGCCAAGATTTCGGTCGTACCGCGACGACTCCATGGTTAAAGCATCTAACAAAAGTAAGGAAAATGCACAAGGTGATGGATTGAAGCGTTTAGCGATCCCGATATGTTTTACTGGGCAGCGCGGCAAAACGGAGAAATGAAGCGGATATGTTTAGCACACCCCTCCCAGTGTAGAGTACATATTAGTAAAGGCGACAATTCTAGGCAGTATCCTCCTCCAGAGTGCACCTGTAGCGTGGACACAAAGAAAAAAGCCATGCAGCGTCCTAAAATACTCTTATAGGCATGAGGAGGTTCAGAGAGCCTCCGCAGTGGTTCGCATGCACTGCACGGGTTCTCCGGAGATCCATCAGAGATGGATCGCAGCATTGAATGCTACGTGCTCGCTTCTTCCCTTTACCTCTGGTCAGGATGGTGCAGCGTAGCCATCATGCATTCTGGGAAAATCGCAGCAGTGAAATCAAAATACTCGTATTGCAGAAAGCACGCACACTATTATTATCAGCTGTTTCGCTGAGCAGTAATTCCTTCTCGGGAGGAAAGGTTTTACGCATAAGAGACCAGGGCAACAGAAATAATATGTGCTACTTATAAGTTGTATTCTACATACGTCACATTGATGCGGCAGATTAAGTACGGCGAGCCTCTCTTCCGGTTCTTCGACTGACGCGCCGCTTCTGCTGAGTAGCATCGGGCTCCTTTAACACTTTGCAGGGTATGAAAAAACGCTCAGAGTTTCGCGCACGGGCACAACCAGCCGCTACGAGAGGCGCCATCGTCGACTGGGGCGCAGCCAGCTGCCGTTCTCTTGCACACTGATACAGATTGTTGTGTTGGAAACAAAGCATCAGTTTCACGCAGAAAATTCTTTATTTAGATAGAACGTATTCACTTCTGTAGCGCATTTTCGCGTCTTCTCCGGGACAACAAGGAGTCAGTGATCTCTGAGGCCATGAAGCGTATAAAAGATGCCGATTTCTTTCCAAACAGATGGCTGCGCTTTCTAGCAAGCGCGGCAATGCGTTCATTATACGTGGCGTACGGAGCTTTCCTATAGCGCATTACTTGGGGGTCCCGCGACTAAGAGACAGGTCTCGAAAGGCACTGGTGCCAGCAGTGTTCGATGCAGTCACGTGACCGCGGCCTTCTCGCGGTCTGCGCCGCAGGACGTGGGCCCCAAGTGCCTGCCGGAGGTGGACGATGGCGGCATCTCGGCGAGAAAGCAGAGTCCGACGATCAAGAAACGCCGGGCCACGGTCAAGTCGCCGCCGCAGCTTCGGTCCCAGGAGTGCAGCCCGCAGCGAACGAGCGTGTCGCGCAGCTCCTCGTCCTGCGAGAACCTCAACCGCACCGAGGGCGGCATCCCCATCGTCCACCCGACCACTCTAGCCACGGGGTACAAGTAAGCGGCCCTCCTCTTCGCGCATGCGCATGACCTGCACCGATGCGGGGAAGACCCGTTTCTCTGTAAATTGGTTGCTTTTATTTCGTTTAACGTTCCAAAGCGACGCAGGCTATGAGGGACTCATACTTCTCATACGTGTTTGTAGAAGCCCGTTCGGTTTGCACTAACTGTTCCGCCGAATAGCACCACATTCCCGAAGCGTGTCTCTCCTATTTGGTGCCTTGGGCGCGTGGAGGGCTATCCGCGCTTAAGGCACGACGCAGCCGTTATTTTTCCCTTGCCGGGGGGTGTGACAGAAGTGGGAATAATTTACGAAGGTGAGGCGTCTTGTGCCATTCTCGCCCAGCGCCACGTAGTTGCAGTCGCATTAAATGTTTGAAGAGCGCGAAATAGCCATCACCGTCAGCATCATCAGCCGGGTTACGTCACAGCAGAACAGAGGTCATCGGTGTCCAACTATCGCCGCCTTGCGCCAGCCACTCACCCGCTTGACCGGGTAAATTTCGCTCTCATATCTTCACCTGGTTTTTAGGTCCCCCGCTTCCCGCTACGTTTGCCTTCCAATGGAATCCACTCTGCTTCCTTTACAGGCTATCGGCAATCTGTTCGTCGCATTGCGTATCCCGCCAAGTATAATTTATCCTGTTAGTTTCCGCTGGGATGTCATCAATTCGATTTTGTTCTCTAAGCCACTCGAGAAGTGTGCTGGCTTGGGCCGGTTTTTGTAGCAATAGCTACATTACGACAGCATTTCGAGCCTTCAGCGTGGCTGCGCCGCCACGCTATCACGTGGTTGGTCACGTGGTGCAGAGCAGCTGCCGGGGGCGCGGCGCCGCGGCTGATCACGTGGTTCGTGACGTGGTTGGTCACGTGACCAAGTTCCACTCAGCCAGCTGTAGCTATCGCGTCACTCCAGGTTTAACCAGAGCTAAACCACCGCCAATTTTTTCACGCTGTTTTCTAGTGTTTACTAGTACCCGTCAGTCTTTAATCGTTAAACGTAATCGTATGGACTACAATTCGCCAACAGAACAGGTGGCTTTCCGGAAAGAGCATTCGGCCACGGCCTTGACATTCTTGTTCCGGTCATAGAAAAATGTGCAGAACACAGCAGTATCTGTATATAGTTTTCATAGACTACGAAAACGCATTTCATTCAGTTGAAACATCAGCAGTCGTGCAGGTATTGCCTAACGATATATTATGAAGTAGTATTCCGTCGTAACGTTATCAGCGGCAACACGTGGTCTGATTTGTGCGGCCATTTCTTTATGCTCACCTAACCCTCGTCTAAACTCACCTTTAATTCATCGAGATAGCACTCTTAAAAAATGAATCTATTCCGATGTTCTCATTGCGAGTATGCCGCAATAAAATCAGCTTCAATATATTTTGGTGGTACCGAAACGCACAATGTGCTTAAGTTGATTTGATATTGTCGGTGCCACTCTACCGGTTATCTATCCCAGCCAACGCTATGTTACAGTGGAAGACACCACGCCGGGCATCCGGCGTTTTACGGAATCCTGCGAAGAACGTTTTACATGTACATCTGTTGAGCGCAGTTGCTTTCCACGGCTATCCTTTCGTCCCACTGCCGTATGTGAAAGTTCGGTGGTTTTGTCCAGCGCTGATGACGTAGGAAGTGGGCATGGAGGGTGTTTACCGTGTAGGCCTGAACATGAACAGCATGACGGGTAAAAATTACGCCACCCTGGCCCTAGAGACGAAACCCTCTGCAATGGATGCTAAAATTCGGAAAGTAGTGACGCAAACGAGAAAACAACACAGAAAAATACGCATTCCACAAGGATAGCATTAACACTACTTTTAAAAAATAAAGCTGTTGTACATTCGCGCTTCTGCGCATGCGCGCTTTAAAGCCCGAAGCACTGCGCTGCTGCCCTTGTTCGTAACGGCGTTTGTCCTGCAGGGAACGGTCTTGCCAGGTGGCGGCGAGCACGTCGAAAGCGTCCTCCCTCTTGAGCAGACCAGCCATCACCCACTCCAGCCAGATGAACTTTCTGGAGTTCGCGGAGCTGTTCCGCTCTTTTATGGTGCGCTGTCGCAAGGACCTGAAGGACATATTTGAAAGCGTGGCCACCAACTCCAAAGTGACAGCTGGAGAACTCGCTGCGGAGGAGACGGCTTCGCCAAAATCGGCCAGGACAAGGCCCAAAGTGCTCGGTGAGTGCGCACGCTCGCGGACGCGGTCTGATCGTAATCGGTGTTCTTCAAGAGTTTGTGCACCGCTTAGGCTTAATTTGTGACGGTCACCGAGCTTTGCTACAGTGCCCAAGTAGCGATAGTTTATCAATGCAGTAAAAAGAGTCTTGGTTGGGGCTTTGGCAGACCTTTAGAATTCCGGCGGTATGGCTCGGGCGAGTGCTACAGCCTGGATGGAATTGGTCTGGAAATTTTTCTAATGCGTATACTTGGCGGAGTCTTCGGGTGCGCTATGAACGCAGAAATGTAGATTAGTCGCTTTATCCTGAAGCGTCTGTTTATGCAACCATGAACAGCCCTGAGACCAAAAACTAGAGCTAAATGTATTTCCCTTTCCTCCTTTTTCGGTTGTATCTGCCAGAATTGCAAAGAGAGAGAGAGAGCTTCAGAGAAAAGCGCGTCTTGAATGCCGTGTCCACGTTGTGTTATCGCTTTTTCCCCTGCTCCTGTCTACTTTTGCTTTTGCGTGTTAGATGTACCGTAAGCGTCAAATGGAACGCGAACAGGGCAACTGAATCGCGAGAACAGGGCCGCAAAAATAATAGCTGCTAGAGAAGAAATGAAGGCGTAGTCCAATACCTCTTCCAAGAAGAGGTTTTCCTTTAACTGAAGTAAAAATCTTCTCGTTTTGTTACTCCCGTTGCAATTGTCTTGTTCCCGTTTTATTTGACGCTGTAAGTGCATACGTTCCTTTGTATACGCTGGTCCAGACATAAAGAATAAAAAACGCAGGGTTACATTGGTGTTTCCTGTGCGGCCCAAAATGCTATGAAAGATGCTATGAAGATGAAAGCCCTTGGAGGCCGTTTATGAGCAATGTGCTCACTGCAAAGAAAGCTGTCGGTGTGCCAAAAAGGTGCTCGTAAAAGGTGTGCAAAAAGCAAATTTAAGGATCCAGCGCTTTATTAAAGTGCGGTGCAACCGTAAAGGTGACCTCTTCCGCGATGCAGGAAGAAAAGCTCGTAGAGCACATTTTGCGCCTCATGAACGCCTCTGTTTTTATTGGTATGCAAGAGTATAAAAAGGCTACTTCACGTCTATCTTGAACCAAGCAGAACTGCCCGCCCAGTTAACCGAGAACATCGTTCTTGAAGCGCCACAAAGGGGCTTTATCGCTTTTCAGAGGCTCGCAGAGATCGCAGTCCACTCCCCCGTTATCTTACACAATTCGCATTCGGTGAAACTGCCGGAAACATTAGTATGGTTTTAACGTACTTAAACCGAATAGACGTGCGAAGCATGTGTTTAGCCTGACTGACTCATGGTTTTGCTTTGCTGGGTCATGGGGAAGTATGGCGACGATATTAGACTCAGGTTAAGCTCTGATCGAGGTTAAGCTGATCTGTTCGTTCCACAGATGGAAGTCGATGAAGACGACGATGTGCGATGAACAGTGCTAGAGTGTGTTGCAGTTTAACACGAGGCGTGATCGGCTGTGGCGATAGCGTAGTGCCCTCGTGCAGTGGCCAGCGAAGCTGATCTGTTCGCGCAGCCACGGCTTCGAAGCTCAGTCGCAGCAATATTTATTTCATTACAGCGTGAGCTGTTGCTATGTTAGGTTTTTCAAAGGTCACCTTGAAGGTCAAGCTTCGTACAAACTCGGTTAGCCGGTTAGACCTCGGGAAGTAGTGCTTTTCGCACTGAAACGAACACCGTCGCGGGCAATCATTCGCTCCACGACGGTTCCTGGCGTGCAGCGTAGCCCCTTGTCGATCCAGTCTCCAGCACGCGCTGTTGATATGCCTGCGTCTATGGCCTACTGTGATTGAATGTGTGCGTAGATTGTGTCTTCCGGAGTGGAATACTTTATACTGTGAGTGAATGTGTGTATGGATTGTGGCACTACAATGGCCTATGTTCTACTGTGACTGAATATGTGCATAGATGCTGACTTCTGGAGTGGTCTTTGATGTGAACTGTGTGGATTGATTGTGTGCATAGATGGTGACTACGGGAGAGAATGTGTGCTATTATAAGAGACTGTGCGCTTAGCGGGGTAGATGCGGCATTGTTAATATCGAAGGGACGCTGCGGTGGAGCAATTGCCGGCAGATAAAGCAAGGCTAACCCCACCTGTAGCATTCAACACCTCAACCTCATCTCCTGCACCGCATTGCTCATGTTTCCCTGTCTCCTTCGTAATGGAAGTTTTCTCCGAGCTCTTGAAGAAACTTCCACTGACTGCAAATACAGCCCCAGTATCCCTCTGCTGGCAGCTCAGCAGAAATTCAATAATCCTCCGGCTGTCTATTCGCTCTCCGCAGGACTGTTGACCCGAAGCAGCAGGTTCGAGTACGTGGACCCCGAACAGAAAAAGATTTGCGATGCCATCGCCACTGCCAGCATTGTTTCCAACTGTGCGGGGGTCGACAGCTCGAAGAGGCTCGTCCTAGAGTGTGCCGACTTCAGAAAGTTTTTGGCGACTCGCCAGAAAGAAGACTTGACCGAGGAAGAAGTTATCAGACTTATTCAGGTGAATCGAATCTTGCCAAACCTTGCTTCTCCCGGTTCACTGTGTGGTATTCACATGACGTCAGAAGTTTACAGGCCGTGGATAGGAGAGAAAAATAACCCTAAATGTCTCTCGGGCTGGTCGCGCGACGTGAGGGACGACTGCACGTGTCGACTTTGGGCTACTTTTTGTGGTCCGTAAATTTTTTGGGCCGGGTTGACACTGAGCGTGCCCTGTGTAGGAATTCCGAGGCCGTATTTTGCTTCTTTGTCATTGGCAAGCTCCTCCTCTGATAATGAAGCCAGCGTCTGACATGACATGTTAACTATACCATCTTTGTCATCGGAGGGGGGCAGCTCCTGCCAATCACAGAGGAGGAAAAGAATGAACGGGAAAACGAAGGTTACAACAATATGCCTCCAGAGAATGCACATGCTCACGTTGTTACTAGCATGTGCCGCACTAATCCGAAAACTCAAATTTCCCGCCTAATTGTCTGCCATAATGATAACTGTGTTTCTTTGCAGGCAGTTAGTTGCGCGCTTAAATATTACGCCGAAGCTGCAAGGCTAATTCGGTGTGCTTCGCCGATATGCAGCCAAGTAAAACATTTTTGAAGCATAGTACAACTGATTAATTATTTTGGTATGTTTACAGATGAAGCTTGATCAGCAACAATAAACGGCAAACTCTTAAACTGTTTGAAGTCCAACACTTTTCCTGTAATTGGTCATCACACATAGCGTTCCGTTAAGTTTGCCAGGTGCCACCACTGAACGTTAGTAGATGTCAGTATCCAGCAGCCGTCAGTTTCTATGAGGGATGGTCTAAGATTAGGCGATTAAAAGTCTGTTTCTTTCACATAGACACTTCTAGAAGAACAAATGCCGCATTTTAAGCAATTGGAGTGTATAGGGCTGCACTGGGCCACGTTCCTGTAAATATTCGTTGCAGTTTCTAATTGTTTCTCGCTTGCTTCGTCTCTCCAGCGACATGAGCCTGATAACGTCCTCAGAGAGAAGAACCTGCTCTCTTTCGAAGGCTTTGCAAGGTACCTATTGGACAAGGACAACTACGCTTTTGTGCCGGAAATAATTCCGCCCGGTGCAAACACGGTGAGGCTCAGCTATATACGTTTCTACAGTTCACGCCACGACAGTGTAACCTTCACTGTACTGAGACATGTGTTTGTATCGCAGAACATGGACAAGCCGCTGTCTCACTACTACATTGCCTCTTCTCATAACACATACTTGACCGGCCACCAGCTCAAAGGAGAGTCGTCTGTGGAACTCTACAGTGAGGTGGGCGTCTGACCGGCAGAGCCGCCGTTCGCGCTTATTTCGGCACTGACAGATAGCGCGCAGTTTTACGAAGCTAACTTGCTCTCGTGTCACTGTTCTTCAGGTCCTGCTAAGAGGATGTCGATGCGTGGAGCTAGATTGTTGGGACGGTGACGACGGCATACCCGTCATCTACCACGGCCACACACTTACTTCGAAAATTCCGTTCAAGGTGAGAGCGACCTCGGCTTTTCTTTCACCGTGCTCGTACTTTCCCATCCATCTTTTTCGTCGGCGTTACAGTTCCATACCTGACAGGTAACACCTCCTCCTCCTCCCTTGACAAGTGCTGATCATTATTACATTATTAAACAGGAGCTTTGATCACGTGACGCAGTTTTGCGCTTTTTGTTCAGCCTGCTCAACCTTTCTCTTACAGAGTGTTGTGGAAGCGATCCACAAGAGCTCGTTCGCCACTTCGCCTTTCCCGATCATTCTCTCTATCGAGAACCACTGCTCACTACCGCAGCAAGCGAAAATGGCCCAGATATTTACGGTGAGCGATGCAGCTTCGTGCCTATGGTTTTTATGTGATTTGTTTTTCGATTAAAAAAATAGGTTTTTCGACATTTCTCAGTCCGCTTTTTTCTCCGAAATTGTTAAAAATTTCTGCTTTCTTCTTTCTCAGCTGTTTAAGCTTTTACATAACTGAGAAACATTCAGTGACTTATTTCTGTTTTATTCCTTAAAATGTTGTAAACCTTTCACTTCCGCGCGTGAAACATAATGCTGTGAAGTCGTTGCCAGCGATGTGTTATAGCACAAGGGCTGCAGTTCCCCTACCAAGCCTTGGAGTATCGATTAAAGGCGCTCGGCACTAATATCTGTAGTTGCGGCTTCCGCGCATTACTGTGTTTTCATGTCAAGTTGCTGGCGTCAGCATCTAAATATCCGTCCAGAAAAAAAAATTAGCTTAAATATGCTCAGTAAACCAGCGAGCAAAATATTCCCTCAAAGAACCAGAACTGCCTTTTTGCTACACAACACTGAAAACTCAGTTGGGAAATCGCTCCGAGCTGGCAGCCTTGTCAAGAATATGTACATAGTAGTTCCGGGTGAGACCACGAGGTGCATGTGTTCCTCCCAGTAGCGTTAATCTCCGCTTATGCGTCTTAAATTTTGCCACACACGCAAGAGACTCTGAATCAAACGCAAGCTGCCTCGTCTTTTTTTCTTTTCTTCAAGAGATTTTTTAATTGATAAGCACGATTTCGATGTCATGTTGAGTAAAACAACTCTCAGGCAAATTACTCCACTTTGCCTACTTCTTCGTCGTCATTCGCTCGGGTGGCGCCTGACCCCTGCATATCTTCGTGCAGAACGTCTTCGGGGAACGACTTCAGACCCAGTTCCTGTTCTCCAACGACGTCTGCGACGAAGCCCGCCTGCCGTCGCCTAACCAGCTACGCTACAAGGTCCTGATCAAGAACAAGAAACTCAGGCCACCTCTGACACCAGCCTTGCCCCTGAAGTCTGCTAAGGTACTTGCTACTCTTTCTTTTTTGCGCGAGTCATGCGTTATGGAGCGCAGATGTGAGCAACAGCGACGAGCGACTCGTATCTTTTTGTCGTCATCTTCCATTGGTCAGTCGACAGCCGCGCCACTGCGGCGCCAGCGGCGGAGAGGTACTACAGCGGCTGCAGTGATTTATGTCTTGTGCAGCAGTCTCTGCTACGGGGTCTCTCTCGGCTAATATAAATTGAGCGCTTCTTTTTATTCGTTTACCTCAAATTGCTCAATTCTGTGCGTTTATCAATTACGGCCATTGCTGCCGATTGCATATCTCTCTGCATACGGTGAGCGCAGCTGGCAAATGACAAGGTCAGTTGGAGAGACATGGGAGAGGCTTTTGCCCTGCAGTGGGCGTAGTCAGGGTGATGTTGGTGTTGATGATGATGATGATGATGATGATGATGATGATGACGAATCAAGTTAAGAGGAAGATATATTTAACTTCTGCAACATCCTGTAGGAGGTTTTATCATATTTAAAGCTGGCTGCAGTAGATTACAGAAAAGAGCAAGTGTCAAAAAATGTCATACGCGCTACCCCTCGGCAACGCAGGCATGCTCGTACCGCTCGGCTAAAGCGCGTTTTTTTATGTATGTCGTGTAATCTTTCACATAATGTGGCAGCTTACGACTGTATGCTTATGAGTATGTGTGCGATTAGAAAGGCACTATAATTAAGGGAGCAGTGACTGAGCGAGTAGCAAAGTGCATGTCCATGAAGGGTGAGTGTACGCGAACGACTGCATGTTTGTGTCACATGACATCCGTGTATAATGTGATCTGGCAATATTTGTAGCGCACGTTATCGAGTAGTGGGCTAATTAGATCAAGTGGAGTTGATGGCGGGACCCATAAACATTAAGGCAGAGCTTAAGTGCCCCCCCCCCCAAAAAAAAAAATTCTTTCTCCTCATTTGTGCTTTTCGCGCGCTAGTTGTCATATCTGAGTCTTTAAACCAAAAACAAGTACCCCAAGCCTTTTCTTTAGCCATTAATGCAGATAATGCTTCGAACTTGAGTGCGCACATTCTAGCTGCAAGGCGCCGGGAGAGGTTGCAGCGTAGCCTCTTTCGGAGAATGTGAGCAAACATGCCCTCCCTTCGTGTGCAGGGCGTCCCGCAAGGGAAGATTGCACCTGGCCGAACCAACAGCATCATCTCCACGGCGAGCACAGGGTCACTCAACGACGAGGACGAAGAGGATTACGAGGATTACGATGAGGAGGACGATAATCTCGAAGGTGAGCTGTCAACACTTCGCGACGCACATTTTCGTAACTACACGTGACGCTTGCGCCAAACGTCACACATGCATCAGAATCCAGTGTAGAATGACGAACGGAGATGGTTCTTCGTTGCATAAACTTAAACAATGAGAGGGAGGGAAGCCCGAGTCCGCTGATCAACCTCTCGACCAGCGTACTTTCTTCGCGTGGATGAAGAGAAGCATCTTTGCCGAAACCTTGGTCAGTGGACTGACGCTTCCATTCCTTCTCTTGTTCAAGTTTGTTCCGCAATTAGAGTAAGGCCCGCGTCATCCGTTGATGTGATCCACGCTGAACGGCCGCTCAACTCAATTATTTTTGCTTACCGTCGCATAGGACCCGACTATCTCTAAGACCGTCGCATGAAAATAAAGCGAAATATTCACACAGTGCAGCTTACCAAGGTCTGACTAGTTCTTCCCGTAGTGGCGTCGAACACTTCTACACTGAAATCCTAGGAAAGATAGAACGCCCCTAACGGTTACACGCAAGCAGGGAGTCGAACCTTAACTGAATCTTCCCAAACCTGTCCGGGACTCGGTTCAGCCCTACATTCGGTGTACTGTGACATAGTTTTTTTTTTCAGACAAAATAAGAAGTCTTAACGCCATCGAGAGCTGCGCTGGAGAGTGCGAAGATTGAACCCTACCTACGAGTACCAAATAAAAGAGAACAAGGGTTAAGGGGAAGCCTTATAATCCGCTGGCCATCGTTTCGACAAGACGACTTCGTCTGGGTCAGACAAAGACGAGTCCTCTTCTCAGAACGTTGGCCAGCAGATTATAAGGCTTCCCCTTAACCCTTGTTCACTTCGTCTTGTGCTGTCGAGAATCCCGTCCTCCTGCTTTCCCTCTACCATGGGCCCTACTTACGGGATAGCAAAAACGGGAGAGGAGAGTGGTGTCTACGAAACAAACTATACATGCTTCCAAAATACGCATTTGTTAATCCTAAAATATAATACAGCAGACCGATGAGAAACTTGAGTTTATTATAGCCTCCCCTTTTCACTATATATTTGCTGAAAATTTTAACCGAAGTGTTAAAACTGCTCGAACTCAAAGGCACCGCGTGCAAGCAGCCCTCCTTTCTCTGTGCCATGTACCACCCATATGTGAAACATAGGTGCAATGATCAAGCCCCGCTGTGCGACATTTATTTCGAAGGTATTCATTCTCTCGTACAGCAACTACAAAGTAAATTGCTGCAGAAACCGAGCCAGTTTTTTTACAGGATCCAGGGATTGTTTGGTGCAGGCGATCGGAGGTAATAACACCCCCCCCCCCCCCCCCTCCAGCAAACAAAGAAAAATCAAAGCGAGCTCTCACATCGTTCGTCACTAGAACAACATCGCTTACGGGTTGCGGTTTACCTTCCTAGCATTTAGCCGGTCGCCTTCACCTAAATGCGACCGCCGTGACCGGGGTCGAACCCGCGTCTTTAGGGTGCTAAGTTCTTGGGAGGATAATGGCATCAGTAAATTGGATAGTACTGAGATTCTCCACCGTTACAGTCGAGCCCGGATATATCGAACCCGGATATTTCAAATTATGGGCTACATCTAACACACATATTATCCCCTTGAAAATCCTGTGTAAAAGTACAGGTCAGTGGCGCAGCATGCAGAACTCCCATTTCGTCGGTCGTTCGATATAGCGAATTGCGCGCCGCGCCCTTCCGAGGGCGCATCTTCCCAGGGTGCCCTTCGAATGACTTTTCGCGCGCAAAGGCGAGCCGGCTGCGCGGCCTTGAGCAGCTGGTGGCAGCGCTAGGGCTGCGAAACCGTGCGACGAGGTGAAAGTGAGGTGTGCTTGAGGGTAGTTTTTGATCTGTTGCACCCCTTTTCCACGCTACATTTCAGTACTGCGGTGAAGCCAACTTAAATAACTAAAGCTTAGCGGCGCACTTCGCCTGGCTTGCTTCGCTGCCGATGGCGTTGCGGAAAGCAACTGCAGCTCAGTGTTTATAAGTGATTATTATATGTAAGTGCACTGGTGGTAGGTTTGGGCACATTGTTATAGGCGCTGGCTAGGTCTAATGAACCGTCTGCTGCGGCTTCGATGCAAAGCAAGCTAGGCCTAACAACACCCAGCGAGCGGCGTGCTGCCAGTGTGGCGCCGGGCAGCACGCCGATGCAAGGAGTGCGTCACCTGCGTGGGTGCAATGCACCTTGTTTCTATGATGCAGATAAGCTTATCTGTTGGTCATTTGTTATATATAGAATTATCTATATAAAGAGCTATTTCGCGATCCCCTTGTAGTTGGATATATCCGGGTTTGGCCGTATCTATCTACAGGAGGTATTTACAGGCCTGTTTGCAGGAGGTATTCGGAGACCCAAATCGAGAACTATGACTCGTTCTGATCTGGAGTTCGAACACGGGGTCACCGCCTGTCCGAAACAGTCGCTTCACCAATTCAGCTAACCAACTTTCCTTAACTACGAAGTTCTGTTAAAGCTGTGTAGCTTTCCTCTGTAGTGGTACGGGTGCGCTAGGGTGGATGGTAATGAGTAATTATTCACTTATTACTGTGTAAGAGACTGCTTATATTTTGAGCATTGCTGTGTCATCTGATTGATTATTTGAATATAATCAGTTGTCGACTATCCTTTCCAAAAACCTACTACCTGTTGTTCTGGTTGATTGAAGTCTAGTGTTTATTTTATTCTTTCAGCAATAATCTTCGCGCATTCATTGTAAGGAAGGAACAGTAAGAAAATCAACCAATTTTTTTTTAATTTTTGACCACGCCCTTTTCTGATTAAACAGTATGGTATTAGCATATTTCAGGCCTTCCGTTCCGCTTGAGGTCACCAGGCACTTCATATACAGAATGACAATTGGCTTCTTTTACACGACGTCTCCACGGTGCCTTTCCTCCAACATCCGCAAAGATCTATATATATCTCCAGTGCCCTTTCAAGCACATGGAAGCAATTTCCATCTTTTTGAAATTGTCCAATTTCCTGTTCTATATCACGCTGTATCACCTTACGGAGAAATCTATCTACTCATCATGTTAAGTGCTGTTAATACAATCCTCACCTTAGTGGCTGGCCCATTGCTTGCGCGACAGTGTTTCCAATATGCAGAACCAGTGTGAACGCACACAACCTACCAGTTTTTCGCCCCATTTTGTGCCTCACAAGATGTAACGATGGCGTTAGACTATTTCCGCGCTTCTTCTTCTCAGTCTCGCAAAATTTCTATCAAACTCTCAGAAGTTTAAATTATCGAGAACGTGTACATATTGCTCAAATGTTTAAGGGGAACCCCTAAGGTGGAGTAGATTTGTAAAAATGGGGAGTAATTACTCATTGGCATCCAGCCAAGCACAGCCATACGGCTACAAAGGAAAGCTATACAGCTTTCCTTTGTAGCCTTATGGCTGAGCTTGGGTGGATGCCAATGAGTAATTACTCCCCTTATTGGCATCCACCAAAGCGCAGCCATAAGGCTACAAAGGAAAGCTGTATAGCTTTCCTTTGTAGCCGTATGGCTGAGCTTGGTTGGATGCCAATGAGTAATTACTCCCCTTATTGCCATCCACCAAAGCGCAGCCATAAGGCTACAAAGGAAAGCTGTATAGCTTTCCTTTGTAGCCGTATGGCTGTGCTTGGGTGGATGCCAGTGAGTAATTACTCCCCTTTTTACGTGTAGATATATTGCCAGATGTATTTAATGCCCTTATTTGGCACTTTTTCTGTATAAGTGTACTTATGCACTCTATTCTAAAAAAGTTGTCTCTCTCTCTTCCTTTGCACACACAAACAGAACTGAGGGAAAGACCCTCTTAAATTCACCACATTAACAACAGCTGGCCTTGCTCAAAGAAAAATTATCCCTTGTTGGCTGCTTTGAGAATAATTATCCTTCTCGTGCCGGATCGCGCTGTTTTGTTGTGGCAGCCTATACAGCGTGATCAAAATTAAGCTTTACAGATTTTTTTTTTAATTAGGCGCTGAGCGGTATACGTTAAATGCACCTCTGCTCATAAGTTATGCAGCCACGGGGACACGAAGCGAGATTATACTCGTCGCTATTAAGCACTTACTTAATTAAAATATATCAATGAACTTTTTAGCCACTGCGGCTAGCGTTAATGTTTATACTTAAAACAGGGAGGCGTCGCATTATTAGACTGCATGATTTTGGCAGAATTCTTCCAAACCAATGGTATTCCGTGATATTCGCCCCCAGAATTCTCCACTGACTCCGCGTAATTACGCATGCAAGATGGCGGCAGCCTACGGCGAACTCCTCCGTGATGTGACGCAGCTGCCGCGTAGGGCGTTTCTTCCATTTGGATGGCTGAAAGTCAAAGGGGAACAGTTATCAGCTTCACCGGTCGTTCTATGCCGCTGGCACACAAAACGCCACACAAGCAGTAGCTTTGCGCCAACCGAATGCACCTTGCATGCGCAACTTCGCGGGTCAAGCTGAAAATGTGGGCGTTAATATCTCGGAACACACGTGTGCTAGGCGAATTCTGCCGAATAGAATTGTGTGAGAATGCATCTGCCTCTACGTAGTTTGTAATATATGCATGCCCGCTTACTGCTGTCCCTAAAAAGTTAATAAACCGGTTTTTTGTAAATTAGGCGCCTGACGGTGACAATTATCATCTCACTTTATGTCACCCCGGTCGCATAACTATATGTGCAGAGGTGGGCTTTAAGTACCTATCAGCACTTGATTGCAAAAAATCAGTAGAGCACATTTTTGATCACCCTGTAATTCCCGTCTTACGTTATTATTTAATAGCCTGATGCATGTCTTATCCGGGCCCAGCTGTTTTTGAAAGCCGCTTTTGCATGAAGGCATGCAGTACGAGGCAACCAAACTTAAAAATAAAGAAGAAAATGCTGTTCAAATTTTGAGGAGGCTGCAGCATGTTAGCCAACAAAAGTTTTTGTTTAATTTTAGTTTGGTTTAATTAGATCTATGGCTGTCGCTGTAAATTCTCACACATTTTGCCGCGGACCGTGCATTAAAGTGGGTCAGGTCGAAACATCTCGTGTAAAACAGATTATGTCCTCATTAGTTCGCATACGAACGTCACACAGAAAATGAAATAGCATCAAAAGGGTTGACTGAAAATTCATCCTCATTCAATCATCTTTTTTCGGTCCCGAGCCCATTTGAACCGGTTTTAACCGGTTCGAACAGGGTCAAACAGGTTCGAACCGAAGAAGAATGCCGCTCCGGAGCCTAACCCGTAAACGAACCCTAACAGAACCCGAAAAAAATTCCTGTTGGACACCCTGCATGCAATTAGATTCGGGGAAGTATCGGATCGGTACGACCGTTTCGGCACCCTTGCATCCTGATGGAATAATTCGAATGGAGAATAATTTGTCAAGCGTTGCATGTGTTCCCTGACCTACGTTTCTCTCCTGAATGTCGCGGTACATTTCGGGGCCACGTGGCGTGCGAAGCGCCGCTGGTGGCCGCCGAGCGCGCGGGCGCCCTATGAGCCCCGCTGTGCACTGTGGCGCAGAGTCCCTGTCGAGCCAGGAAGGGTCGTGCAAGGAGGCCATGAGGCACCCGGGCACGCTGAGCCCCGGCGCGGCGCACCCTCGGCCGCGCAACCCAGCGGACGCCGAGCACCTGCACAGCGACGATGACGGATACAAGCAGCGCAAGTCCAGCTCGCAGATCGCGCCGGAGCTCTCCGACCTGGTCACCTACTGCCAGGCCATAAAGTTCAGAGGTGCGCATGCCAGCCACTCTCACCCGCTGCCTCGTCGCTCGGGCGCAGTTTTTTTTTTTTTTTCACCTTTTGCCGTTCGGTGGAGGCACGTCTGTGGCAGTGAAGCCCGATGACTCGAAATCATGAGGGCAGACCTCAATGGCTGTAATCCGAAGCGTGAATTCTCAAGAAAACACTGCGATAAGTTGCCACGTGCAAGAAGAAACATTGTTGTTCACAAGGAGGACCCGGCTAAAATGCTTATAAGATTTTTTTCTTTCTAACAGCATACCTTTTTGGTATTTGAAGCCTCTTCACCCCCCCCCCCCCCCTTATGCTTTATTTCTGACCTTATGACTACATTTCGAGAACACAAGCCTCTAACTAAACGAATTGAAGAGCAAGTTGAACTTTTTTCTTGGACTTGGAAGAAAAATGGTCAAACGTCTAGAGCTGTCACTGATTAAACGTGTTAATGAGTGACAATAACCTCGGCACATAAACAAACTGCCACCGACAAAAGGCAGGAATACTTTCCGCGGAGAGTCGTAAGAAGCAATTTTTTTTTTTCTATCGCGCAAAGCGCGCGGTACGAACGCTCCCTACTTCTTCGTCGAGCCGGCGCGTTCTCCGCCGAGGCGCAGTGGCACGCACGCATCGCGCTCACCGCCGGGGTTTGTGTGTCGGCGCAGGTTTCGTCACCTGTCCTTCGCCGACCAACTCGGTGAAGGTGAAGAAAGTGAGCAGCAAGAAGAATGTGCTCGCTTCGGCTGGCTCGCCGCTGGGTGTCAACACGCCCCTGCAGACGTCAGGTGGGGGCTCGCCTCGTTCCTCCTCCTCCTCCTCGCCGGCCTCCGCACAAGCGGGGCTTCGTGACCCGTGCGTGCGATTGACAGCTCCAGAAAGGATGCTTCCTCCGTTGCGTTGGCTGTACACCCTGCGGAGTTGGCATCGTAAGGGCCGAGAACGTGACGCATGAATGACTGAACTGCAGCCGGCTCTCTCTCTCTCCCCCCTCTCTCTCTCTTGTGTGCCGTCGTTTATTTCTTCTTCCATCGTTGCGCTGCTGAATTCCAACACGCGCGGCGATCCGTCTGCATGGCTATAATGCGAATTTAAGGCAAGATAAAACTTTCATGTTGCTGTCCTGTTCTGGCTCACAGTAATAAGGATACTTTGCTAATAAATTATTCTCAGTACCAGCACTCACGCGATAAGAAGTAAAACTGCGTATAAACCCAGACAACCTCTAACACCACTTAAAGTCGTCTTTGGTAAAGAGCGCAAGTTTCTCAGATCAACCATTTATGGCCTTTTTTTTTGTTTTGAGCCCCAAGTAATTGTACCCTAGTGCAACATCTGTGGCTGTATAGAAATGTCAGTATTGTTCACTTCTCGTAAAATTTTAATTGCCCAGAAAGAGATCTCCACGATATAATGCTCCGTTTTGGGGTATTTCCAATTATGCATTTAGCATTGGGTCTACGATCAGAACTAATGTAAAGTCCAAAAGAAGGTCACAGCTACCACTTTGTAACAGGCGGCAGTTTTATGACATTGGTTTAAGGAAGAGTGAACGTTATACTGGTCCCTAGCCTTTCTGTTTATTTTTTTTTCTGTACGTGAAAACAAAAACGCAGTTAGCAATGAAGGCTCTCAGAACTTCGCAGCTGGTTGCACGTTCGAAAACTAAGCCCAAATTGGTCACCTTACTGGCCAGAATTCGGGCCAGTCACCTTTTCCTCGCGTCGTTAGAGGTTTTCGGAATTACCTGCCCAGCGCCTCAGCCTTCAGCAGCACGCTTGAAGCTACGCCTTTTGAGAGTTCGTGCTGCACGAAAAGCACGCATGTCCGTTGCAATCAGCAATGTGGCAGGATGACATGCTCAATTCTATGCACGCTTTCCGCAGAGGCTTCGAAGTGTCGTTGCTTCGGAGGAGAGTGTGTTCGCGTGTCGTTCCTAACGCCGTGCCTTCTCCGTTTACAGAGCCCAAGCATGACACCCCGACGGCGTCGACTGCCTCGGGGTCAATATCGGCTCCCTCGTCGACAAAGCGCCACTGCTCCAATTCAGTGTGCTTCCAGGTGTCTTCCATGAACGAAAGTGCTGCCAAACGACTCTGCAAGCGGCATCCGCTCGCCCTCATCACATATCCTTTCATGAACGAGGCATTTGGAGCTTTGCTCAAACGTGAATGACCGGGCAAGAAAAGTTCGCTTCGCTGAACCGAAGTTTCGGTCCTGCTAACTACGCGAAATTCTTGAATTAAATGTTTAGTCACAAAGCGCAGACCGTAGTTGAGATGACTGAATTAAATGAAGAGAAATTTCCACCTCGTAGTGAGCATTTTGTACACTTAATTTGTGCACGGAGTTTGCTCATGCTCGAAATAGTGCACGCCTTCAAGCGACAAGGCAAGCAGTCCCGAGCTCTATCTCATGGGTACGCTTACTGCTGTCAGATATTTCACACGTGATACGTGAGTTAGGGCAAGGCTTGCGTTGGGTGCAAAAGCAGTGCTAAAAACGCGGAGCCACATGCAACCTATCATCCAAAGCTACCTTCCCCCCCCCCCCCCCCCCCCAGAGGTAACTTTTCTTTTGTGAAAATTGTGACACGCCTCACATATTTCTTAATCGAAGACTGCAAGTGTGGCGCCTTGCGCAGTTAGAAACCTTAATTTCAGTTCTCCAGCAAAGAGCGCTTTGTTAAAATGAGTTAATCGCTTTTCAATACAAAAGTCGCAAGAGGAACTGTAGTTAATGCAGGAAGCTTCGGTCGGTAAAAATATCAACGCGGCTACATCATTCCTCATCGTCCGCCACACCTACGGGCGCATTCTGGCAATAGCGGAGGCGTAGTGCCAATTGGCCAATGACAAAAGGTGAAGCGAATAGCATGGGATATTCATCAGAGTAGAATTAGAATGTAACTGAACTCAACTGGAACGGGGTCGGCATAAAACTGGAACACAAGCTTAAGTCTATTCCGGTCCTATCCTATCGCGGGAAGGGTTTGCGATTAGCCGATGTTCGCGTGACGGCGAATCACGACTCGCACTAATGCGATAGCCACGGAGCCAGCCAGTCGCGAACGTGTCCCGATGCGCGAGCCGCCTTGAGAGTAAGCCTTTGGATTAGCTAACCCTCGCTGTAGCAGCTGGCGCGACGCCGACTATCCGGATGCCAAGGGTGCCGCTTTCTCCTTGGCGGGCTTTTTTTTTTTACCTTAAAAGAAAGCAGAGACTGATTGACAGCCCCGCAGGCCACTGTAAAAGCCTTCGTTAATAACAGTGCCGGGGGAGCCCCTGAGCCTCGTGAGATGGAATTCGGAATGAGCGGGACATGTCTGTTAGGATAGTGCATGAATTAATATCCCTTTTTTCTTCTTTTTTTTCCTGACGACGTCTCGTGTGACATCTTGTCAGTTGCGCCAGCTGTACGATCGAAATAATTAATCGCCGAGCGGAGTCGAGTGATAAATCATCATAGCCGCGGAAGGTACTAGTATAAATGAATTCGCAGCTGCAGGGACCTGCAGACAACGATCATTTGTTTCTCTATTCGGTCACGATTCGATTACTCGGTGTTTCGCAACAGTAGGCGCGTTTGTTTCATCGATGCCTTTTTTTTAATTGATGGCCTGTATTTCGATGATTAATGTCAGACCGTAAGAATTCCTCTTGCGACCGTGTCGCCGTTGACTTTGACAGAGTGACTCGCTGATGAAAATCTCGGGCCAGCTGGAAACAGCTGCCGTGTAGAGACGGCATAAAAGTTAAGCCCATGGATTGAAGCTGCTGATACGACTCAATGTCATCAGGCCTGACACCCTCGCGAAAGGTGACGTATTTCTGGTAACTGTTTCTGCCGCCACGCCACTTTTCATTTTCTATTTGTTCTCACACACTCAACACTGATGACGCGAAACAAGTTGAAATCTTGTACTGCGCGCGTTTTTTACGCGTTGCGGTGGCTCGGTGGCTTTGGCGTACGGCTGCTTAACCCAAGGTCGCGGGCTTGAGTCCCGGCCGCGGCGGGCACGGAACGCGAAAAAGCCCGTGTGATGTGCGATGTCAGTGCACGTTAACGAACCCTAGGTAACTGAAGTCAATTCAGAGCCGTGCACTACGACGTTTCTCGTAGCGTGCGTGCAGCTTCGAAGGACGTCAAACCCCGCGTACCGGCACGCGTTCTTCTTTCTTTATTCCTTCCTTTTTTGGCGCCCGAACCACCGCCTCCGATGGACGGCCAAAAAGCTGTCATTCCTTGCATTGGGGCAGTGCCCTGCGCGATGCCTCATCTATCCGCTGTTCTCGTCGTTCACGTTCTGCATCCTTGACGGCCAACCGCACGCATTGCGAGAACCAACTGATGCGCACATACCCTGCCGGCATGAGAATAGACTCGTCCAACTTCAACCCGGTGACGTTCTGGGCCTTCGGACTGCAAATGGTCGCCCTCAACTATCAGACCGAAGGTGAGTCGTGGAGCGACGTGATGCACTGCCATTTTTAGCGTTTTTCTCGGCGCCTTTATCAGCGTGGGCCAATTAAGCTAGTCTGTACAATGCTGGTAGCATTTAACTACGGAGCCGAGAAGGCCAATACTGGCTCCTCTGGTGGGTTTCCACGACAGGGTTTGCGCGTAAGCACGGCTGCACCTACATGCGAACCACAGAAAGATGAGCAAACACAAGACCCAGCAGTTGCCATGGGATTCACCTTTTTCTTCCTTCCAAGTCCAAGACAGTCAAGGCTCGATCTGTTTGTTGTGTGTGCTTCAGTTTCGCCCTTAATTCCCTAGCTGTGGGAAATAAACACCTTTTCTTGGGATCAGACGTGGGTAAAGAGATGGTCAGCTTCGGTTTTCTGCAGCACCCTGGCGCTTGCACTGTCCTCTTCATGATTTAACAGATAGTCGGTCAGCACTTGATCTGTATAAGCAGTAAGAGACTCGAAGTCCTAGATACGATATAATTATTCTTGACATGATCTTAACCCTTTATTTTGTTTATGAATAAAACCAGTTTGATTCCCATGACGCTGCCCCCCGTGCTTTCCTATTGCTGGAGTACCGCTGGGAAAAACAACCAACTTTTTTCTTTACCTTTCTTTACCTTTTTCTTTGACTTTTTTCGTTACCTTTCTGCTGGCAGCCTAGCAAAGTTAAGGAAACACCAGCCCCTGAGTCTAGAGGTGGCTTGGTGCCAAACTGAGCCTCGATTCATAAAGCTCTTCGCGAGTTTGATTTGCGATCGGTCGTGGCTCGTGCGCTGACCGACCTCAACAAGTCAAGGAGCCATCCAGTGCCGAATCGAGCTCACCTACGAACAGGTCTCTGGATATAGCCTCAGATTTTTCTTAATAAAGGAGGAGAGGAAGGGGGGTTTAAAGCCTCTACCAAGCCCGGATTGCGCAGCGGCCTCTCGGTGAGGGCTGCGATAGATGCGTAAATAATACCTCGCTATAGTCTTCGTGTGGGTCTGCTGGCCGCCCTCAATCTACTTTTGGCTTGTCTACTTCTCTTTTTCTTCTCATTCTCTGGGAGCGGGAAGGACTGTAGCTTGGATATGAGTTAAATCCACGTATACTGAACTGCCTCTTGCCTTTTCCTTCTTGCTTTCTGATTTGTCCGCCAAGCGCTTTTCTCCCGTGGTGCAATTTAACTTTGCGCTTGTGCACCGCGCCACCTCGGTGTCTTGCGCAGATGCCGGCTTGCACATCAACACGGCCATGTTCGAGCAGAACGGCAGTTGCGGCTACGTGCTCAAGCCCAGCGCCATGTGGGACAAGAACAACATCATGCACGGCCAGTACAACCCATGGGACAAAGAGTTCGACGGAATCCACCCCCTCAACCTTCATATCACTGTGAGCCGACTCCTCGATCACCCTCATCCGTGCCCCGCCATTTCGCGCCATCATCCAGCACATCTTGTCCTATGCAGTCTCAGCACGTGCGTCGAGACGCTGGACACATCTCCATTCCAGCATGCTGGAGGCATAACTTTATCACCAGCATCATCACCCTAGATACTTGTCCAAGCAAACCCTCTAATCTCACGTTCCCACCTGACTCACTGCCGCCGCCGTAGTTAACCTCATGGGATCGTGCAAATGGTGCAAAGTCGTTTGTACCTTTCTCTGCGCTCCTCTGACCCTCCCCCCCCCCCCCCCCCCCGCTTTCCGCTTCAGGTAATCTCCGGCCAGTATGTGTGCCAGAACACGTACGCCTGCAGCCCCCAGGTTGAGGTCGAAGTGGTGGGCGTGCCGCTTGACTGCAGCCGCCAGAAGACCAAGATTGTGCAGCGCAACTCGCTCAACCCCATCTGGCAGGACAGCTTCTGCTTCCGGGTACGCCTGCTTCCTTTTCCCACAGCCTGCAGCGCGACGAGAAGTTGCCGGTTCGTTTGCCTCGACTACACATCGTACTATACTGTCCGACGGGCCGCGCGCGCGGCTTGCTTCTTCGATCGGTTTCAGCGATGACTCCACTTTACTGCCGAGATGCATTTGGGCCTTAATTCTATGGGCCATGCCTCCCGGCCATGAGTAGACTCACCGGTAATCTTTCTTAATCACCCGCTATTACACTCTCTCTCGCACTACCCCCTCCCCTGTCGCAGACTAGGTGGCTAAAGCAGTCTACCTTGGGCCTTTACTTTAATCAAATTTGACCTCACTGTGTCAGTAATTTCCGAATGTGTCTAAAGGGTGAAGAAGTGAAAGACGTGATAAGTGTCTCACTCTGGGCGGACACCTGAAGTGCGCCATGAGGCAAGTGGAAAGAAGGAAAAAAGGAGGGACGCAAATGACGGGGAAATGTCCGTGCCGTTTGGCCGGCAGTAGTCTCTAAAGTGCTCGATTCAATTTTTGCAGGAGCATGTGGTTGACTTCTCGGCGGACATGGCAGCACCATCTAATCTCCCTCCGTCTAAGGCCGCGTTCTATCAAAGCATTGGCAGGCGCGTCGATTGAAACTGTCGCAGTTAACACCACTTCGCTAATGTCTGGTGAGGTGGCGCTAACTGGCTTCACTTGTAAGAGAATGTACAATACATACGATGGCACGATGCTGACGGTGTCGAGATACAGATCTGTTATGCCAGAATGTAACAATATCAATATCCGATGCTTCCGACCGCATGCGAACCCTGTCTCGCGAAACATGCTGTAGCTACGTTTCTTTTCTCGTGGTTTTCGCGACTTGGAATGATTTTAATAAGAAAGAGTAATTTTCGTGCTGGCAATTTTTCTCCAACTAACTTGTATTTTTTGTTCAATTCTTTTCTTTTTCAGATCGCTTTTGCAGAGCTGGCATTCCTACGCTTCTCTGTTTTAGATGTGATGACTAATCACATACTTTCTCAAAGAGTCATTCCCGTCAAGAGCCTGAAGCAAGGTAAGCGTAACCCCCAAAACCCGATATCCCTCGCAGTCTGCTTTGTTGTAGTCAGTGTCAAAAGGGCATCGGTTCTCACGCCTAGCGTACCCCGCACCTGCTATCTCACATCACTCACGGGCAACACGCACCAGCAATAATCGCTAGCACGAGCTTCCATGAGACTCAAACCGCCTCTCGGTAAGGGCGGAACGTTCGAGTGATATTACGGACAATCGAGACAGGAAGAAAGTGAAGTTTCTAAAGATCTTGATAGATGCCAATTAGGTGTCTGATTTAAGCGTTAATCTTAAAACATTAAAAATGCGTTATTATGATCAGTGACATTCGTGTCAGTCGCTAATTTACGTCATTGGGGAAATGTGTCCAGGTCACACGTGGTTTGCTTTTCAGACGCGTAGTAGGGCACTCGCGGCGCCCTTGAAGCTCTAAGTGCATGTATGATGAGGACCCGCGTCGCCACTTTTGAAGGCCTCTTGTTCTTTAGGAATGCCACAAATGGTCCACTATAAGGCCCGGAAGCAAACCACGTGCCCCGAAGACTCTCTGTCGTGACTGTGCACGAGCCACCTGCAGATCCCTGTTTCATCACGTTTTCATTACGTCCATCGTCTGTCTCGTCCTTTGTGTACGTGGGATGAGAGCCCGCCGCAAAATGCCCATGAGACGGCTTTTTTTTTTTTACAATTGTCGCTGCAGAAGTGAAATAGACTGTTGAGTCGAACTAACGGCGCTGCTGTTTTTCATTCAGTGCGGGCTGTGAAACCGTGAACAAAAATGGGCCCCTTTTTTCCCATTTGTACTCACCCGGTCAGGCTTCTTTTTTTTTTCACGACAGTACGTTTCACGGCCGTTGACGAGCTCAGAATGCTGCGGCATGAATCCATGCCGCTACTAGACTGTGGGCTGAGTGGAGACGTAGCCTCCTTTTTTTGAGCGCATCTTGGTTTGCTTCAAAGAAGCGCGCGCACTCTGCTCGTGACTGGGATGTTGACAGTGTTACCGCAACCTATGGTTTTTTATTGTTATTGTTTATTGTTGAAGTCAACAGGTGCAGCACGTCTGTTTTCTTTTGCGTGTGACTGCTGGTCAAAAAAAAATGATACGTTTCGCCTTCAGCACTGCCAAAGGCTCGCTGGCGTGGTGCAAAGCCAAGCGACATGTCCGCGAGTGGAGCGGCTCAGAATGGAGACGCTGCAGCGTTCTGATCATCCGGGGGGTGCCGTTGCAGGTTACAGGCACGTGCGCTTGCGTAGCCCTCAGAACCAGCCGCTTCCTCTGTCGTCGCTGTTCGTGTACTCCGAGTTCGAAGAAGAAGGGCTGGAAGTGGTCCAGCAGAACGGAGACCTGCTCGAAGGCGCCATCCCCAAGAAGGCCAAGGGAAAGGCCAAGGAGCTCTCCACGGCGGAAAGCGTTCGCTGCGACGGTAGAGACGTGAGTACCGTGGCACTGCGACCCACGAGTACGCAGGCAGGCCCCGTCATTTCATCCGCGGCGAAGGAGGAGGTTAGCATGACTTGAGGGCACGAAAAAAAAAACAGTTATCAGGATGTGCGGGACGCCAGCCTGAAGCGCCAGCTGCTGAACTGGACACGGGTCATTGTGCGAGGCTCGTGACGCCCAGACATATCGCGTGAACGTCACGACGACTCTTTCGCTTACTTGTAATACCGAGCTACTCTAATGGTGAGGTAACAGCTCAATACCTCCGGCCTCGTTCTATCCACTCGGGGCTTGTCGCAGTGGAGTCGCACAAAGCAGCTTCCGAAGCCGCGCCTAGCGAACAAGTCGTATTTCGCGCACTCTTTTCCAGGGCATCTCTATTAAACGAGCTTTGCCCGGACGCACAGTTGAAAATAAGACGTCGTTTTAATATCCGGACGCCTTTGCGTCACAGTATCAACTCACCTGCTGCTTTCTTATTTTTTGTAGCTGTCCGCGCCAACATATTAAGATCAACAGTGTTGATCTTAATATGTCCAAATGGCTTAGATTTAGACTTTTTGCCGGCAAGAAAGACCCGGCGTCGCCCACTGCTAGCGCAATGGCACATTCTGTATCCTACCTTCCTCTTTTCTTTTCGAAGCATTCCGTGGCAGTAAGAAGAAAGCAGTAGCACCGATAGGAGACCTCGCGGTGGGTACATGCCTCACCCACCTGGCACTCGAAAACAGATTCGCATAGATAAGTAAGCCGTACTAGTTGCTAAGTGCGGTTCTCAATCACGCCGATACGGCTGCCGACCGGTGGCTGACGCCCAGCCTCGCTTTCACCTTCGCCAGTCCCCTTATCAGAGCAGACCGCAGTTGCGCCAAAAAAGCGACGTCGAGAGAAGGGCGGAAGCTGTCGCGGAGAGAGGAGCCTGTAACCGTGCCTACGTGCAGACCTCTCACGCTGCCCAGCTTGTTTGCTCGTTTCCACTGCTGACGCTGGAGATAAGAATCCTATATTCGGTCGCTCGCCAGGCAGGAATTTGAAAAAAGGAACTGACGCGCTTGAAAGTTTGCTTTCTTTCGCGTTCTATACAGTAGGGGAACAACAGTTGCTGTGATAACCGCATGGTGTTGACGATGGGCGCCCATAGAGTCGCGCGTGAACTTCAATGATAACGCTGGGGCTAAAGCGGACGGAGGCACTTTTGTACTCATTCTCTGCGGCTGTTCTCGCGATCGTGGCGCGTGCCTCGCATTACAAACCGAACTGACAGCCGGCGAAGCAGTTTCAACGCAGTGCAATATGCTGCTGTGGCAACAAAAAACAAGTGCTTTGAGGGCAATCTAATTCTGCTTTTGTTTCTCGAGAGCGTCGAAATTTAAACGACTCGTAAACTGAGCAGAGCGAACTGGCTTCAGTAGTAACGGTAGAAAGAATCTGGTGGGAAAGAGCTGTACTGCTTCTTTTATTGTATCGAATGGAACTGTGGCAGGCATACCTTACACGAAACACGTTACTAGATATGTTTCCTGTGCTTTATGACGTGGTATGTGCCCATGCGGCGCCCCGCCGTCCTTGGACTTCGTAGACGACACGATCTGATTTGCCCTAAATTCACATTTTCTAGCGAACATGCAGACGCACACATTGCACAAGATAAGACAGGACACCCGCTAGCAAGTCATTAACAACTCTCCTAGTGCGTTAACTGATTTTCCCGCCAGCGCGACGCTGGCCGCTACCGGCGCGGATTGGGCTATATAAAGCGTCTCCGAGCGCCGTTGACGGATATCTCCTACTGCGATCTGCAAATCGCTAATGTATCGCCTAACATAAGCTTATCACATTGAACATGAATCCTCTACCACTTGATTTCTCTCCTCATGTGCCTTCCGATTATTTCCGAAGTACACTCTAAACTCGAATTAGCCTATGTGGGAGTGAAAAAGAAGTGAGCTATCCTCTAGCGCACTCTCTTTCAGAAGCAGGGAATGGTGCCCAAGTCCGGGTGAGGTTTTGATCACTAAATACAGAGAAATCTGACTTTTTGCGACGGATGAATATTCTCGCCACAAAGGATAGTAACCTGATGCAATTGGCAATGGGAAGATACTTTTAAACACGGCGTCGGAAGTATTGAGGTTAGCAAATCTGTTATATTCTAGATATAACTGTAGAAATTCGCATGTTTTGGAGAGGGAATTTATTTTCGCTGCCAACTGTAAGTATTCCGTACTTTGAGTGATGTAAATCGACCCCAGTACTTGGACAGAATAACCTGCCCCTGAAAGGCAGTGCTCTAGAGGACACCATACTTCCTTTTTATGACGCTCGGCTGCTGGCCCGAAAGACGCGGGTTCGATCCCGGCCGCGGCGGTCGAATTTCGATGTAGGCGAAATTCTAGAGGCCCGTGTGCTGTGCGATGTCAGTGCACGTTAAAGAACCCCAGGTGGTCGAAATTCCCGGAGCCCTTCACTACGGCGTCCCTCATAGCCTGAGTTGCTTTGGGACGTTAAACCCTCATAAACCAAACCAAACCAAACTCCCTTTTTACCTTTTTACTCCCATATAGGCTAATTCGTGTTTACACGTACCAAGGCTCCGACACATATTGCTACGCACAAAAACTGCGAACACAATTTTGGTGCCACGACGGACCAAAAATGAGATGCAGCCGTTTGAGACATGCCAGCCTAAAACTTCAAGGCTAATGCCGGAGTCGTTCAATACTCCTAATGGTCATCAAACTCCTGCCGAACTTTTGTCTCCGGAGAAAAGCCACCACTGGTGGCGCCACCACCGATCGGGGAGCCGCGATGGTCTGGTTGTACCAAAAAAAAAAAAACTTATCTCGTCTTTTTAATATTTTATGCGAAACTGAACCTCCACAGTTCCGTAATCCTAGCCCGCTTGACGCTTATATGGGGAAAGAGCACTGCTTACAGGGCCGTGGCTGGCTCTTTACCTGCGATTGTCTGGCTGCTGCGTGGAGACTTGTCATGCTTAATTGCTTAAACGTGCGGCGTGCTCATTACCTACTGTATTCCCGTGACCTCCAACCAGCGCACGATAACGGAAAGGTCGCGTTAGCGGACTGCGCTCATTGCATTTGTGCCGCCATGCATTTCGGACGTGTAGTGCATTCGATTCGCTCGTGATACTTGCGCAGCAGAGCGTTCTTTCACTCGTTCACCTTTCGAGCTTATAAATGGTGCACTTCTGTGGGCGTAGCTTTGCCATTTTGCCGGCAGGCTTGCCACTTTTTGTAAATTGACAATGCTGCGACACGGCGCCACTAAATGCCCTGATCCCGATCGAATAACACCGTTCTCAATTCCAAAGTGCTTAGGCACCCTTTAAAGCAGTGCACCGCAGACTTCTTTAACATAGTAATATAAATGGTTTTCTCAACTTACTGGTTGCCGTATTCGGCAATGTACATGCACATAATGAAAACCGAATGGCTTGTACAGAATGAGCAGTTCATTATATACTGCGAAGAGCACAAAAAGAAACGTTAGCATAGCGAATGTTAGTGGCTCGACTTTTTGCCTTCATTGGTTGAGCATTTTGCATGCACAGTCGAACGTACAGTCGCGACCTGTGTTGACACTGAGGCTCATCGTAATTAGCTGCTTATCGACCATCGATGATCCCGGAAGCTTGGGCACGAGTTATCCGAAGCGCCCGCTGCTGTGCGGGCATCTGATGCGATAAGACGTCGCTTGGATGATAGCCAAGAGCGTTGTTTGGGCTTGGGTAAGTATCGCTTCGAACATCCGAGGGATAGTGTCAAGTTTCAGTTTGGGCAGCTCACGTCGCAACGACGCAACGTCCCCATTGACTGCGAATTCGTTGTGCCGAACTTTGTCCGTGTGAATCGAAATGCTTCTCACAAGCAAGGCGAATAGATAGAGAAGCCACCAACTTCTTTTCGCGGCATGGCGCATCTCCACTTCCCTCGCAGTTAGGCGCCAGTTTTGAAACGAAAAAAAGGGAGAGCTTTTCGTCGTTGCTTCTGCAGCCGCAGCGCCAGCCTCTCACACAACAATGTGAAGGAGTCGTTCACGGACAGAACTCGCTGGTTCACAAAAACGCACGCATTTATGTATTTCGATACTCCGCCTGATAAAATGCCAGAGCAATAAAAAGGCAGAACGCAAACCATTGCTGTCTACGCAGTCAGGCAGCCTCCCGCTCCGCTGCTCGCCAAAACGTGCTCCTCGGTTGACGCCAGCGCCGCCGTGCGGGTGTTTTGGGCAGCGCACCGAGCTCTCCCATAGAGTCACGAAGTTTCACGATCATAAAGCTGTATTGAAGGACTCTGCTAAGGCCGAAGTCAGGTTACGATAACTTGGGTGAAAGGATGAAGCGCTTAATCGGGGCGGTAAAGAACAAATCGTCACACACTGTGTTGCTCGTCATTTGTGCGTACTCGCGCAAAGATGACCTCTTGCCGCATGCTTCTTTCCCAGAACCTCGTCGCCAGCAGTCAGGGTCTCAAGCGAAGGATGTTTTTCCTGGTGGTACACGGTGTAATGCCCGACGAGCCGAAAACGATATTGAAGATAACTGAGGACACCACCTCGCGAGAAGTCATTGCTCAAGTAAGTCTGCGCTTCTCACGACGGCTTCGCGGGGTGACACAGCGTGAAATCAACGGCTTCTGGAATTCGAACTTAACTTAATTAGCAAAGGTAACTTAATGTTTGCAGTATGTTAAAGTAATAATCGTCTATTCAGAGGCATTACTTCGCACTGTGAAGGGCAGCGGCACTATATTAATGTGTTATAGTATATAATGCAGTATGTGAGCTTCGCATATTTACTCTAGGTCGAGGATGCGGCTTTATGACAGTTTTGTGACTGTGACGCGTGTCTGCTCCCTGCTATTGCCGAGACGGCTGAGAAACAGGTGTGAAGCCCCTTTGCGAGCAGCCGAATCATCCGCATTTCTTCTCACAATTTCGCCTGCACGTGTTTACTGACTCGCATGGGCCAAAAGCTTCGCCAGGCTTACATAGTCGACGCTCTTTCTGAACACCACACGACGTAATATATAAGCAGCCTACACCCTGACATGACGGTATTTTAACCACTGGGCCTTCGTTCACAAATCACGGAATAGTGAGAACGGCAGCAATAAAAAAAATAAGCAGAAAGAATGTTGGAAAGCATTTCCATTCTTATTTGCTTTGAATACGGCGTGTGGCACAGGAAAAACGCCTTAACATACACCTCCAAATTCACTTCATTAAGTATAGTTGACATCTCCTGTTCAGATGATCTAGCAAGGTTCGAATTAGCGGTGCACCACTGAAATCAGGCTGACGCAAGCAGGACCCCACCCGTGTCTGGATAGTTCCTTACCCACGGTGCGTCTCCTACAGGAATGCAAAAGCGCAGGATGAAAAAGAAAAAAACAGAAACGAGGCGGTGCCTGCGGGACTTGCTTACTGAGCACATGCGCAGCTGCACGTGGTTCCGGGTGGGAGAGCGTTGCAATGGCCGCGCTGGCGGAGTCTTCTCAAAGAGCAAACTTCAATTCCTGGCCAAGGCGACCGCATTTCGGTGAAACGCGAAGGCGTCCCTCGACTGAGGCTTGATTAGGCGGGATTAATTAGGCGTCGCCCATACGCCGGTGTGTATGCAGCCTTGGCAGGTACAAGTAGGTTAATTTTTGACGACACTGCGGCATCTCACGCGCGTCGCGTCGTTCTCGCCGACTGCAGGCGCTCCAGAAGGCCAACAAGCCGAACGACAGTCTCGACGACTACGTCCTCATGGAGGAGACGCAGAAAAACTGGGACAGAATCACCCAGGAAAAAAGTACCACGCAGAGGATCCTAGACCCTGACGAATGCCCGCTGCTGTCCCAGACTACCGGGGCCAATACGGAGAGCCGTTTCATACTCAAGAAACTGGCCGACGTGAGTGTCTGCCCTCCTCCTTTCCTACGCTTGCATTTCCAGAACAGGTGCGCCCAGAAGAACGTCGCTGCGTTCTTCCAAGCACTCGCCAAAGAGATGTACGTTCAGCAACCGCTGACATCCACGCCGAGAAACCCAACTCGCAAGTCATGACGAGCGCGCCACCCGTGAGTCATGAAAGTTACGTCGAGGCATTCACAGGGGCCTCCAGGGTACAGACGTTGGCATATGAGACATGCGTACTACGCATGACGGTGTACAGTCGGGCAAGCATTAAGCCGCCTTCTTGTGCGCTAGTTGGTGCATACAGCATTGTTGGTTCTGGCAGCGCAGAGGACAAGGACTGATAGAAGTGGAGGCGGATACAGCACTGATCTGCAACTCAACTTTGTGCAGAAGGTTAAATCATATATGAGGAGCATATCGGTCATGTGGTGCAGTTGAAGTCAAACGACAAATGACACGGGCCAACAAAAGCCAGATTAAATGTAAAAGTGAAAGACATAAGAGCGCAAACTGGCAACACGGACGAGGAAGGGAACAGGACGAGCGTTGCATTCGCACATTGTATATACATTCTTGAGCTGTGGTTTTTCTCTTGTGCGCGCCTCTACCTGGGCTCCACACGCAGAAAGCAGAGATAAGAGCTCGTGGCGTTCCTTGTGGTTGCGAGTTTTTTGCACGATACGTTTCTGGTGCCTGTCCTTCGGGGAAGGCAACGCAGACATTGGAGAGAGGTTGTACTTCGGGGAAGGCAACCTCTCTGCAATGTCTGGTTTACACTTCTTTTAATGGTTACGCGAACCAGCTAGAGCACTTGCAATTCACGAGTGCTTTGACAATACAGTTGGCTCGCCTTGCTCCTCTACGTATATGGTCAGTATAACAAAAAAAGCAAGTGCAGCAGCCTCCAAAGCTCTCGGAGTGTGTGGTGGTCGGCTGAAAAAAAAAGAATCTTCAGCTCAACTGCAGTAGCATCAAGCGTATGAAACTACACCCCGCATTTAGAACTGCACTTTCGGCAACGAAACTATTTTTTGCTTATCCCTTTCCTTGCATTTACATGCCCTGCTGCGCTGCTGTGCGCGCGCTCTTGATTGGCTGATAAATAGCTCCTACAGAGCCTACAGAGCAGTGTGTTGACAGAACGATAGCTGCATTTGCATCCTAACCACACGTATAACAGCCAGCACCGGGTGTTAACTCTAGCTATAGCCTAATGCTCAAGCGTAAATGTATTCATTAATATAGGAGTGGCGTACATCAACGTGTTCCTGCACGTCGCCTCACACATGTGACCTTGGCATCGGTGCTGATGCGTGTGGAAGACGCTAGCTATGAGACAGCGGAGTGCCACTCTTAAGGCCGAAGGTCCAGCATGTGCGAACGTGCAGTTACGTGCACCGCCTCTTAGAGCTGAATGCGTGGTCCGCTAAAGGGATATACGATATGTGAAGTACAGGCCAGCGCTCAGCCCCTCGGCGTGTACTCTTTGAGCTTGCTTAAAGGGTCCCTGGCCTCTCACTAAAGCATCCGCTTGTCAGCCTTTGATGTTATCCTGCCAGCACCGCAAGGGCTTGCTGGAAGCTGCAGGGCCACACCCCATATGTTTGGCTCATGCAAGATTCTCTATGCCTGACCAGTTGTACGACGCTTCTTCGTCGTTTTCAGCTTTGCAGTCATTGACTCTGTCCACTCTGACCATGCAGTGGGAAACTATAGACAGCAATGGTGTTTTGCTTTCCCAAAGCCACGAGCGGCGGGTTGCGGCTGGCTCGCACTGAGAGAGACGCTTGGCGCACCCCGCAGGACCCGAGCACGCGCGCCTGGATGACGACCATCAAATCGTCGAGCAACAAGGAGCGCCGGAAAGCGGAGTCCGGCGCGAGCGGCGGCCTCTCAGAGTGGAGCGACGGCGAGGAGACCTACTTGGTCTGTGTCTACAACGTGTCCGCCGACCAGCCGTACGCGATTCTGAAGGCTCCCATAAGCAGCACTGCTCAGGATATTATTGCTCAGGTGCGCACACGCATGTGGCTCGAGGGAGCCGTTTCGTCTCGCGCGTCGCCTTAATAGGTTGTCCTCTGGCGTAGACATGTTTCGTCCTCAATCCGTTACCCCTCGGCCATGAGGGCATGGGGAATTACTTGATGAGTAAATGATTTCGCGTACGTCGTGAACAAGTCATTTGAAAACTTTACAATCATTATTTCTTCTCACATCTCAACCAAACACGTATACTGCTAAAACATTACTTAGACGTCCTCCCGATTAAGCCGTTGTCATCCCTCGCGCAGTATCGTTGTTCCACGCTTTTCCGGGGCTGTAGCCTCGTGCGCAACCTTTTTATTATTATTATTATTATTAATATTAATATTATTATTATTATTATTATTATTATTATTATTATTATTATTATTATTATTATTATTATTATTATTATTATTATTATTATTATTATTATTATTATTATTATTATTATTATTATTATTATTATTATTATTATTATTATTATTATTATTATTATTATTATTATTATTATTATTTAAAATGACCGACGATTACGCGTGGTTAGACCAAATGCGAATAAGGTGCTCTCGCACTTCTGTTTTCACTTTGGTCTCGGTTTCTGTTCGAGGCTCGGTTTAAGAGGACAATGCGATGGCGGTGTGTCCTCCTGGATGCGTTGCCCACGGATGGCAGTTGATGAAGACGATGATATCCGAAACAGAGTGCGAGAGAATGGCAGTTAAACACGCGGGATGTTCAACTGCGGCGATGACGTACTGATCCATTGCAATCCGATTAATCCGCCGCATCGCTATTCGAAGACAAGGGGTGCGGGAAAGAGATTTATGCCGACCAGTGCAGGCATTTGCGCCAAGCAGGATACTCTATGCCGCCCATTATATCAAATTTATGAAAGCATAAAAGGACAAATTGGGTAGCGTGATACGGCAGGCCTACAAAGCTGCCTTAGGACTCCCACTAAATGGCTCAACCGAAATGCTTATGAGAATAGGAATACACAACACGTACAGTGAACTGAAAGAAGCCCATTTAATGACTCAAACAGCGAGATTAGCTAATTCCAGAACTTGCAGGAGTATTCTTACCAGGCTTGGAATTAACTTTCAACCTACGAATAACGACGCTAAAGTAGACTTGCCCCGCGACTATAGGACGGCCCTACTAATCAAGCCACTTCCCAAAAGCATGCACCCCGTATACTACGAGGGTAGAAGACAAGCACGAGCCAAAGCCTTCCTTACATAATAAATACGGGCAGTGCGCTAGAACAATTTACGTAGTTGCGGCGGAATGCAAACATGCGAACCCCTTTGTAATTGTGGCTGTGAACGTGAATGGTGACCACATCGTCTCGGCAACAACCAGAACGAAATTCTATGAAACGGCACAAGAGGCGGCTACAGCTCTCGCCCTAGCGCATGCCCAAGAGAGCATCATTCTAAGCGACTCCAAAATGGCTGTCAATAATTTCGCAAAAGGACGAATTACAAACGCCTCCCGTAGAATCCTTAACGCCACCAAATTTTCACCAAATTATCAACCAACCAACCAATTATCAAACAATTATCAATCAACCAATGCAGTGGCCAGTGAAGCTGATCTATTCGCGTCCCTGCGGGTTCGAAACCACACTCGCGGCCACAGAGTGTTTAGCCATAAAGGTGTTTTGCAAAGTTGGCCGTGAAACCTGGTGGCAGGTGCACCAGCTGCCAGAGGCTTCGGGCAAACATCGGCGAACTTTGAGATTAGGGGCTTTGTACCCGCGCCCTTAAAGATAACATTTTGCGTTGGGTACATTTGAGCCCGTAACGCCGACGGTGTGAGACACCCGCTGTTGGCTTGAAGAGTGGACGCGGCCCTAACCGCCGTCACCGCCGGGGGCTCAACTCGCAGGCTCTTGTGAAGGCTCGGCGCGCGGAGGACCCGATCAACTTCGTGCTCGTGGAGCAGATGGAGTACCCGTCCCCGCTGACCGAGAGCGCACCGGCGTCCGGCTCGTCGGTGCGACGCCGGGGCCTCAGCCGCGGCCGACGCACCCTCTTCGACGACGAAAACGTCTACGAGGTGCAGGCCCAGTGGAAGGCCCGCGGCTGGTTCGAACTGAGGGAGCGAAACGAGGCGAGTGGCGCTTCCCTCTCCACGCTGCTCGCGCCCTCGAACGCCGCACCTGGTGGCCACGTGTACGCGCCATTTTGTCCGCGAGGGCAGTGGTTCCCATCTTTCTAACAAAACTAATATATGTCCGAGTTAACGCTTCTTTTATCCGTTTATTTCTCGCTGAAAATTTCCAGTACCAAATGTGCCAGTGGCAAGTTCTATACCGATCTTTCAGCGATGCCCGCCTGCGTAGCATCCTCACAGCTTGTTAATCTGCGATGTAGGCTTATGAGGGCTTGGAAAGCTGGCGTAAAGGGTGCTTATTACACCGCGCGCCCAGCGCAGAACGATGATTATTATGATGACGCGAAATTTTGGACTAAAAAAAAACATAAAACACAACGCAAGCCGCTGTGTTTTCTGCCGCTGCTCACTGTACGCTGAGAAAAAGAAAATTCTCGCTTTCTCATTGAACAGCGTTCTGCAGGCGCAGCTGTAACCATCACTGTATACTTGAGATTGGACGCAATGCACGCATTCAACGACGCATAGCACCAGTGAACGTAACTGAAGACTACAAGGGACCTTTTGATAGGTTCTCACGGAGAGTTCGTCCAGTACGATGTGAAATTACATGCTTCTCCTGATAAACAATATTTCGAGTTGGATGCGAGAATCCCTGTTTACCGTTTATGTATTGCAGGTTTAAAATTCAGCGAGACATCTTCACTCAGCCGCTAAGCGCCATTAGCCGCTGGCATATATGGGACGTAATTATGCTGTGTGGCCGTATCTGTGTTTTGGTTTATTCTTCTTTGTATCTGCCACGTATGCTTGCTCCTTCAATTTAATCATCTATACGCCTTACTGTTTGTGCTGCCGTGGCTCTACAAAGCATAAATCTGCTGATATTTGTTGTTGATTTTTTTTTAAATTTGCTGCAGGACGCCGATGGTCGTCATGTACAGGGAAAATTCCACACAAGTCCGGCGCGGAGTTGGAAGGGATATGTGTCTCGGTCATGCGACAATCTGCTAAACGGGCGTGCATGGGACATCCAAGGGATAATTTTCATTCTTACCAGCAATATCATCTAATCGTGCTTCCCAGATGCGAGATATGTCTAGGACAGAGTTCTTTTTTACTGTGGCGGGATTCAAACTGGCGTCTACAGCGTCCAGTAGCCGGACCTAATCCACTGCACCACAGCACCGACGCGTAGAACTGCTCCGACCATTGTTAACGCGCACAGATCAGACGAACAGCGCCTGTTTTCTACCACTGGACGGAGCCATGAACGGCCGAACGGAGACGTTCCTTTGAAGCGCTTCTTTGCATCGCTTACTCGATGTCCGCCGGCTAAAGTGCACCATGTGCTGCTCCTCTTTTCGTTTCAGGGCTTGAGTGAAAGGCGAAAGACGAGCGCCCCTAAAAGCTCCAGCTTTTATCGCCTCAGTCGTCTTCGCAGCTCAATGAAATCCAAAGGTGAGCATGGAATGCGCATACGCCGCCTTAAACGAATGAAACAACCTAACGTTACTATCAACTGAAGTTTATTGGAAAAAACACATAAGCTCACACAAGACAGCCAGCAGCGCATGCGCCTACACTCAGAATGACAAAACAAATCACTGTGTTGAATTAAGATACCGAATTTCACAATCGTGGATGGCAACAGAAGGTGTGCTGACGCACATGTCGGAGTTTTTGTGAATATGAAATGCCTCAGATAATTCCCTTGTTAGCTGATTGGAATGCCTATACAGAATTTTTGTACTATTGAACAGAGGTACACATGCATTTTTTTCCAACGGGTTCCAACGGCATTCAATGTAGTGAAATATTACAAGGCCATTCATTCGTCTTAGCGGCTACGGCCGCTTGCTATAGGTGTTGTCCCACCATAGACAGCTACAGCAGAAACGAAAGAACGCAGACGTTTTGTTGTAATTCTGTTCGATGTAATCAGCTATTTTCTTTACAATTAACTGCGATCTACATTTAATGCCTAGAAATCACATCTGCGCATTACTTTCGTTATGCGGCCACTGGTACGGCCTGTTAGGAGCCTTAGGAGGATATTGGATGACACGCAAAGCAAGGAGCAGTAACAAAACGTAGGACGAGAAAATGGACACGCACCGACGTGTGTCTCTTATTTTCTCGCCCTTCGTCTGGTTACCCCACCTTCTTTGCCAGCCATGTAACATCTGAGCCAGCAGTTGGCTTTGTCCACATAGCCGTAATGTTTCGCACACAGAATCTTGCAACGCCACAACGGATGCCGATCTTTCGAATTACGCTTTCGCGTCAGCGTCCCGGCCTTCAGCTAGCCATTCAGCTGGATCACTTATCCTCTGTTACAGAGACGCTGCAAAGTGTTATTTCGTTGCGCTATTCTTTTATATCGGCCTGGTGCGTTCACGTTCGGAATTTGAGCCGAGTGGGGACGTTGCGCGCGCAGAGCGAGACAAGTCGTGCCCGTCGCCAAAGCAGTCGCCGGACGGCCGGCGCTCGGGGGGACCGTCGACGTCAGCGGCGGCTGCCGGCGGCGCCGGGGCGTCCGCTCGAGAGCCGTGCACGAGCCGAGAGGCCCAGGAGCCGCGCCAGGTGCACAGCGAGGGCGAGGCGCTGTCCGACGACGACGCGCCGCCGGCCGCCATGGCGGCGCGGCTGCGCAAGATCTCCTTCCGCAAACTCAAGGTGTGGCGCTGACCCGGCGACGCGCGTGCATTTCGAGCCGCGGGCTGACCAGCCCCGCCTCCACCACCTGGGTGTTCAACGGCCTTCTCTCCTCGGGTGCGCGGCCCTCGGCCGGACAATCTAGTCCCCGACGAAGCGCGCCGGCTGCCCGGCCGGCCGCCAGTGCTTGGTGCTCCTCCGGCCACCGCGGCCCAGCGCGCGCACACTAGTCATGGGGCGGCCCGCGCCCCGTTGTTGGCTGCCTCTGGTCACACGCGCGTGCCACTTGTTGCTAGAGAGCCGCGAGCCTATCTATATGAATATATATTAAGGATGACCGTATGTACATATACATATTCTATATTTACACGACGCATTCTATCGCGCCTCTCCGTTGTTGACTGGGCGCTGCCCACCACCGCGCGCCCGGCGAGTGTGGGAGAACAAAAGTATGCGGCGCGGCCTCTCCTCACTCGAGGGGCTCTCCTTGTCAGACCAAGAGAGTATTTTTTTCCTCCACCGCGAACCGAAGAGCCCCGGCTCCGCGGTGCTGCCCCTGTGTGTCCCCGTGTCCGTGTGTGCGCGCGTCACCGTATCTAATAAGCTGCCCAAGTTGTTCCCATCCAGACATTATCAGGTGTGTTGTTGCACCGATTGTTAACTTAACTGTATCATACACTGCGCTTGTCTTGTCCTCTTCCCTACACATATATAAGTATATATGAATTTCTTGACGTAGCGAGCTTCTTGGGGACTTGCCCTTCGGTTTGTCAAGACCCATCGCCACAGTGACAGCACTCTGTACTTGGACCGGTCCGCACCGGCCCATTGTGCTACAGTGCAGCCACTTGTTCATCGTTTTGTTTATTTCGCAGGCTTCTTGTGTGCAGTGTTGTTCGGGCTCGGAAAGCCGGTGTACAAGCGGTCTCCGCTTGTGGTCGCGTGCTCTATGTCTCGGGTGGTGGAAAGAGGAAAGGGAGAGGGGGTTAGGGCCGCCCGCGGCGCCACGTCGCCCTCTGTCGGCGGCGGCCGCGGACGGAGCGGTGAAGGAGACTGGGAAAATCGCGTCTTCAGTTGCGCAACTTGCAGTACCTCGACCTGTCAAGGCATCCTGTAGCTCAGTGTTTTCGACGAAGGCCTGACTGAATAACAAGTCTTTCAGAGCGTGTTTATCCTCGTCACGTGTGGTCGCCGTTGTTGTCACCCTCCTCGGAGAGTCTGTAGCTGCTCTCTCCCTACTCCTCCTCCCGAGCCTGCCTGCTCGGCATATACGCCGCGCTAGGCTTTCTCTACTGTATATAGTTTGCCGCTGCCGCGTGCCGCAGCACTCGACGTGGCCTCTCGCTGCAAACCCACAAGCCGCACCCGTAACCACGGCTAATAACAGAGGGAAAAAAGGAAAGGGGTAATGTCCGGCAGGATACGTTGTGTTAGGCGAACAAAGCGTTTATGTCGGTCAGTGCACGCTAAAAGGAAGCGCATTTCGTTCATCCGTTGATTCATTCATGACACGTATAAAGGTCCCCCCCCCGCGTGCACATTACACGGGTCTGGTTCCAGCGCGTGAAGAAAAGTACCACAAGGAAGTACACAGTGACGGTAACTACGATCGCAGAAAGAAAATGCGCAAGCTGAAAATTGCAAACGATGCGGAAAAACACGAGTATAGGATGCTGAATATAGGTGGCGAATAGATAAGTAATGGCTGCGTGAATGCAGATGTAACTGTGCTAACTACGCCATGTTTTGATAGCGCCTGAGAATGATTACATTCAGGTCAGACTGACGAGCTTGGAACTCGTGTCACGTGGAGTGCTTGATTATATTATAGTTACCGGCGGACAGCCTAGATTGCACAAATCACGGTACCAGAAAATACATGGGGCCAAGCACGTTGCGATGAAGATCGCTTCACGTGACATGCGCGAAAGAAGGCCCAGAACTGTTTTTGGTGGCATCTAACCACGTACACTGAAATGGATGAATCGGAATGAAAGCATGTGGTGAGGAACGCATTGAAAAATGTTCTCACAAAGTCTAGATACGCCATGATTTTGAAAAGTACCAATCCGGTATTTTGTGAACCGTGAATTAATAAAGCTAATTGGGAGGGACGCGAACAGTCCCTCCTACCAGAGTCCTGATATTTGACGGTGGCCTTCTAGTCTCCACTGGTAGTTCATAATTACTGTTCAGCAGCGATTGGTGTGCCCTCAACAGTTTGCATACATTAATATTGAGCTTAGGTCCACAGATCCTGGTTGATGGGCGCCCGTGAAATTGCAAGATGGGTTTTAGCTGCTCGCCACTCGCGTGATACTCGACCAGATTGTGAAAAATATGAACCACGCAATGGTCCATGCTCTTTTATACTGTTTATTATGTTAGCTCTTTTTAAGCCGGGAAGAAGTGAATTTGGTTTGGTAGAAAAAAAATGCCGGCCCGAGTAATGGCAGGCGTGAGTAGGGCGGTACAGAGGATGAACAGGACGTAGAAAGGACAACGCACTTGCGAAGAACGCGGTTCAAGTTTTATTTTCCTCTCGTTTTTCTTGCAGACCAATTGCGCTATACATGTCATACGATTGAATCCCACAGTGCACATTCTCATGAGCAACTTTTGCATAATAATAATGAAAGATATGATTTTGTTGAATTTTGTTAAGAACAAACAATGACGAGCATGCTATGTTACATGCAAGCTGAGGGCACTACGATTCAGTAGCTTTAGCGCCATCAATATTGGTGGAAACTGCGGCAAGATTATTGAAGTTTTAATTGAAGACTGCCAGGTATTGTTTCACAGCAAGAGATATGAAGCTGTTCTATTATAATTCCTCTGTAGTTGCCTTCATAATAAAAATAATTCAAGTCACGTTAAACTTCAAGAAAATGTTCCTCAAAGCCATAGAAAATAAGAATATAATAAACTAACTGTGGTTCCGTGTGCGCGTTCAAAACGCTTCCTTCGAGTGAGAGCAACAAAGGTTTAATTGCTTGTAAGCTGCTCTTTGAAATAGCCCCTATTCAATGCTCTGGAAATTCTTACTGCTGCAAGCCTTGTCCTGTTTCGAGCAGTTCTTTGCTAAACGCTGGTGCGACACTTGTGGTGATGATGGCGTGATTCCCTCATGAAATATCCCATATCTGGGGTCATTAAGTTGTATTCTAAATTAAAAAAACAACCTCACCAGGATTAAACGTCTGATCTAACCTCAGGAACATTCGTATGAACTAAGTCAGCTTACTGCGTGTGGCCCATGCGACGAGGCTGGTCAAAAGAGGCCACTGTGATAGCAAATGTTAAACGTAGGCAATGCTGATTATAAATTAAGGGTGAACAAACATATCCCAAGCGATGACCCAACACAGTTCCTTTATATCCTACTATGCCAAAGCAATACTTGTTTGAAAGTTGGCAACCTTGCTGACCTTTGTAGATACCAGTTCTATTTGCTTTTATTTTATTTCCCGGGTGGAAGGGGGAAGTGGAGGGGCGGGGTTGCGTTCGTGTGTCATGAATATTTTTTTTTTATCACAAGCCCTGGTGGCGAGCTTATTTTGGAGACGATCTCACTTTGGTGTAGAGATGAGCTTTCAGATCAGGCCAGGGGTTTCCACCTGATTTTTATTCCTGTAGTTTAGTAAAATGAAAGCGTACGAAATTAGGAAATGATAAAAAAACAGTATCGACCATCAGAAACTACAAAACATTTAAGTGAAGCTTTGTACAACAGTTTTATGACACCCGAATACCACACCGTAGAAATTGTGCGCGAGTAGGCATTATTCGATAGACAAGGGCCTGAAGAAACTTGGTGAGCACCTGAGTACTGCAGATTTGGTGGTCCTCTCGCTTAGTACCGGTGCATTGCATTGTGTTTAGGAGTACGACTGTGTTAAACACAGAGTAATATTGTTCTCCGAGATTCTGGTCGAGCGCTACGTGCTAACACGACGCGTTTCAAAGTCACCGTTAGAAAAGGGTGCACGACTGCGATATAGATGCACAGCAAAGTGAGGAATCTGAGAAGTAGCAAAGACAGGCATTTCGTCATCCCGATTATTTTTGTTTCTTTTGTCTGGGCGCAAGACGCCTTTAGCCTGATATAGTACTAAACCGAGCACTGTGATGTACAAATCTATCGGAAAGGATTAGCTGCGCCTCAGTGGCTGATGCATTCCAAAACCCTTAAAAATGCTTTTTTTCTTTCCTCTCTTTCTCAAGCAGGCGCATTTCCCCCGCGTAACGGGAGCCGCTTCACGATAAAAATCCAAAAATCCGCACAGTGCATTAGTGGCGGTCAGAGTGCATCACCAATGGGCTTAGGGCTCACCACTGCGCGTTAGTCTGGTTTTAGTTATCGCCCTCGTGCACCCTAGGGGAAGCATCTTCTTAGCTTGGTCACATTCAATTCAGTCACCACTTCTACCACGACGCTAGCGTAGCAACCACGTCTAGTGCAGGAACCTCTGAACTTCGCGCGCTCAGCGCACACAGGTGGTGGTAAGTGCAACTCAAGGAGGCTCACTTCACGGCTCTATTCAGAGTGTTTCGCCCATGTGGCCGAAGGAGCGCGGTTTTGGTGTTTATTACGTCTATTCACTGACAAGGTCACAAAGGCTGCAGTGCCGTCCGCGTTCTTCGCTCTCGCCATGGATGTCTGAAGTCAAAATTCGCCAGGATTTAGCAAGGCCTCCACCTCAGGCAGGGCCGCCCTCCGTGCTTCTGCTACAGTCGGATACAACTTAAGCCTGCAGTGACGCTCCGCCCGCATCCAGGACCGCCGCGCAGAATCCCTCCACGATGAAAAAGTAGTCCGTTGTTAAAGCTTTTCTTGTTACCTAAACAAGAAGCTAATCACAGGGAACAAAAATTATAAGCTCTACAATTTTGATACCTGGCTTGTTTATTATAGTCAAACATTAAAAAGGCTGATTTAGTTTACTGTTGTGATTCACCAGCGGAGCAATACTGGACGCCACGAGCCGTGGCTGAGTGTTACCAACCACTGTTATTTTTTCTTGTTTTTTTACTTGTGTCCTACTATGGTTGATTCAGCCCTTTCCAGCTTCTAATATGCCCATCTGGATTTGACCGCACCCGTCGCAGCATCGCTGGCGGTTCTCCACTCGTGGCAGGTTTTGTTTACATTGAAACCAATGCTGCTAACTGCTGTTCGAAATTATATGAAGCCAAAGATCGGCAGTCGGTCGGAAGAGCCCAAAAAGTGTAGGTTTTTTTTTTTCAAAGAAGTTGGATGAAGGCATCGAAAACACGATGTGTGACATAACGTGTTACGTCACAACTAGACACCGAGCTTTGTCTTTTCACGCACAAAGCTCGTAATAAACAGACAAAAGTAGAGTCGGGGCCGCACTAGATGCTGCGTGACACCCACTTTGTAAGGCACGCTTGAAAACTTTTTTTCACCACTTGCCCTTTTCTAACAGCCTTTATCATTTGGTCACGGTTTAAATGCCGAAGGTGTTGTTCCTTAAAGATGTGGGTTTCTTCAAATGATTAGGCTGATAAAGTTTCGCCATCAACGGCGATGCTGCTAAGGAGTTGCTGTATTGCATCCAAAATGGATCTTATATTAGTGTTTTGTAGCTCCAAAAGCTTGCCTATGAGTCAGTGGACAACAGTGGGCGCCGCAATTTCATGTATTCAATGACAGCTTTAGTGTGCTTTTCCCTTGGTGACAGGGATGCATATATAACTGCTATCGGTATTAGCGCGGAGTTGTAGGCCTTGGCATCGCGGTTTCCTCTTTGTTTCGCTGCTTGTTTTTCTTCCTTCGCCTGGCTTGCATCCTCATGGTTTGAAATCTTTGAAATCGGTTGCAAGTTCGCATCTTCTGTCAACTCAGTCAGTGCAGCCGCCTCTCATAAATTCCAAGAAATCCGCGAAAATCATCAAAGAAAATCAAAGAAAAGAAATTATCCGGTTTTGTAGTTTATCTTCGGAGTTTCCGGCTGAGAAAGCTCGTGATAGCTATATATGTGAAAGTAACAGACAACTGTCAGCCATCAACTGTTCAGCAGACCTAAGTGACAATAGACCACACCCTTCGGTCGCAACCAAAGTGCTCCGTTTCTCTAACACTATGTTATTTATGGTACACATAATATCAGGAATAGATTTAAACGCAAACTGTCGCAAACTCTCATCTTGAATCCAGATAACGTGTGCAAGCGTTCCAACAGTCTATTCCTAAAAAAAAAAGCGTTCTCAGTCGCCGTTTTAAATTTATGTCACGCTGAATGAATAATGAGCTCGAAAATCACAGTACGCAGGAGACACAAAATTTATTTATTACGCGGCTAAGACGCCGTAATATCCCATTGCCTTGAACTAAAGGCAGAGAATTCATTTTGCTTCGTTTACTTTTCCTTTTTACGTTGCACCAGTGAATTACATCATACATGAGCCGACAGACTTTCTTGTCGTCATTTATCGCGGATCGTATATTCCTTCCAGGAATGCATGCTACCGACCAATTAAAACGTTATAACATTCCGTCTTGCTCGTTATGAATTCCACATTAAACTTAATCGCCATGGCATGCCTTGTTCACTTGCATTCCTTACCTTCTTTTGTCTCCCTTGCTTTGTTGTACAGTGGTGTCGGTGGTCTTTTTCATTTTTATACCTCGTTCCCGCCAGCATTCGCGGTCTTTCGAAGTTGGGCACTGTCTTTTTTTTTTTTTTTTACGGCTTGCTTTGGCGGTGCCTCTCTGGGCTCTCTGCTTTCACATCCATTCGGCGTGTCGCTGTTCTTACCTATGACTCACGTCGCGAAGGCAACCTCTGTGAGATCCGGTGTGCTTGTAGTCGTGCAAAACACATTACCATCTTCGTCTCAGGGTTAATCAGACTCGAGCACTCCGCACCGCCGCACAGACGGAGCAAAGTTGTGTGCTAGGAACACCAGCGCATAATTGCCCCTTCCTGCGATCACGCCGAGATAAGCGAGCGAAAAACGCGATGTCCTTTCAGATCAACAAGTCGATTCATCGCCGCGATTGTGAGGTCACATACAGCACTCGCAATTCCTTTCACGCCGCACCTTGATTTAGGTGCCTTTTTAACGGTGAATTATTGGTAAAGAACGCAACGATACTGTACAGTCTATTGCTTTCCGGACAACGCCAGAGCTGTCTCTTAAAACTTCCCGAGAGGGTATCTCGCTCTGGTGATTATCAGCGCCGTTGCTGCTGTTGGACGTGCACAGGCACCGCGGAGATTTCTGAATATCAAATTTTTGATAGCGTAACGGCATACGCTACAAAGTATTTACATTCTGGTCACCTTGCCGCTCATTCATACTTTCCGCAAAGTTCAAGGATTCTTTTGTTCCTCTCCATGTATCTTTCGTTTACACAATGCTAACTGCTGCCAGGCCGAAGGTAGTCGAACCTACTCCCGTAGTCACGGAATGAATTGGCGTCGTGGAGGGATTCGAATACGGGGCATGTTACGCGGGCTGTACTTAGAGGAGCTGGCGGTTAATAATAATAGTAATAATAATAATTAGCTTTCACTCTGGCGCTCAGGCTGGCACATTCGAGGCGCGCGGAGCAGAAGGCCACAATGCGGCGTTTAGCCAGGTTTCAAAACACGCCGGCCACGCATGTCACGCAGCTATATGGGGCCTCCGCGGCACGCGGTAGCGGCCTCTTCTGAGCCGGTTGTAAGCGGCACCATCCAAACTCCCTGTCCCCTCACCACGTCTCCCCCTTTACATCTGGCAGTTCATTCCTGAACCTCGGCCCGCCTTGGGTCGACGTCATCAGGATCTGTACTCTGCAAGTAGTGGTGTCAGTGTTTGTGTCGACCGGCTCCCAAACAACGCGGGGCCGGTACTTGGTTGTGTCACGCTGAGGCGTTGGCGCCGACAGCGGGTTACAGTGTGTGTTTGTCCTGAACGGGGGCCCGAAAATGTATTTTTGAGTGCTAACTACACTCTCGTGTGTCACTTCCATTTTCCGCGACAAGCAGCGCACGTTCACACGCGCGCGCACACACACACACACACACACACACTCACACACACGCACCACACACACACACAAACACACACACATACACACACACACACACATATATACACACACAAACACACACATATACACATACACATATGAATACAAGCCGTGACTATTGGTTTTCGGTGTCTCTCTGTCCTCCTTGCACTGCGTTCAACAAGCTGTCGTGTGGTCGTTGGTTTGCGTTGCCTATTATACTGCACGGAATTGTAAATTCTGTACTGTACATAAATGTCTGCGCCACCGGTATGAGAAAATAAAGTGTATATATAACGTATCTGGACTGCTGACTTCACTGCTTTCCGGAAAGAAACACTGGAAATGTATTTAACTAAACGAGGATATTCGTTGACTGACCACCCTGCGCTGACGGCGAGGCGCACATGAAACGACGAAAGGTAAGGGAACGCAGTACTGCGTACCAAGAAATAAAGAAAAGCAGACATGTTAGTGATCCGAGCATTGAAACTTGTCTGCCGAATGACTGATTAGCGTGCACAGCTTGATCTGCCGGAAAGAAAGGTATGGGCTTTGAACCATTTGTTTTGTGGCAGAGAATTCGTGCCTGCCGAGAGGGCACTGTTTGTATGCACACGCATTCGACAACGTTGACAGCTAACGTGGATGTGTGAAAAGGAAAAAAAAGCCCAAAAGTGAGTGAGTTTCATTTTTTTTGTGTCTGGTTGAACTGCACGGGGCTTGCACCAGGTATTGTCAGGGCTGCAGGTAAGAGACTAAACACTGCATTCACTTAAACTGTTTCACTATATCGGCGAACTTTTTAGTGGACCATTCTGACTGCTGACCAGCTTACGACTTAATAAATCCCCATTCTCTCAAGAACTTTCAATCACTCTCAATCGCTTACACCGGGTACGCTATTTTGTGCGCTTGTTGCATGGGCCCAAGCTATAGCAACTTGGCTAAGGGACCAGATGCTCTTGTCACCCGCTTTTGTAAACATGGTCCAAAGTGAATAAGTTGAACTGAATTGAAAAAAAAAGAAACGGAATTCGTTCTGAATATTTCCGACCTTAATGCTGGCACAACTTTGTACCACAGGTTGTTCCACTTTTTCCTTCTTTTGGCAGTGAGCAAAAATTCTGTAATAGCACTTAGCGCTATGTCCAATTGCAGGTTCTCTCAATGAAAAGTACGCATAATTAAAACAAGAGGGTTCACTGAGTACTCAAGTTGAGAGCACATTGTTTTTATGTGCCTAACGAAATGTTCTATTAAAATTAATTTCCTTTATCGAATTTATCGAGCCGTTAAGATGCTAGTTGAGAAACACCCGACAGCAAGGTTTCCTTCGCGTGGTTGCTTGTTGTGCACACTGCAACCGGAAAGTCACTTCAGTCGGGCTTTTTTGAGGTGTCCCCTGCTTTGAGAGAGCGAAACAAAAAATATATTAATCGACCAAGGTCCGTGGCGCCTGTCTCTGCTTCTAGCTGTCGACCAATTCAATATCCTGTGCCATTTGCTAGTCGCCCTGGTTATAACTCAATGAGAAAAGCCCGATGGTCTTACAGTATGCTGGGTGCCCTGGGTTGAATCCCAGCACCCCCAGAGAAAACATTACGTCTGACAGGCTTGCGAAACACTCCCGAGCCATTCTGTGTCTCTGCAGACTGCAAAATAACACCCGTAGGACGGCCGAGGTTACACTTCCACCGGGGGATATTCCCAAGATGTCCACAAATCACATTGAAGCGACATCGATATCATTTCTCGACGGTGCTTGTCCGATAAGGTAACGGATACGTGATTAAATGTTGATGGAAAACGCAAGATGTTAAACATAAAAGATTCCGATTATATTTTACTGACCACCTCGGCTACGTTTTTCGGCACACGTACTGGCAGGGACAGAAATGAAAGGCGCACGTTCGGCTGTTGTGTTTATGGCCGTGCTACAGCGAATTGGCGGTGATTACTGAAATCGGTCGACGGAAGACCTGCTGTTTTGTAATGCCTCGGTGTTTTCTGGGCACCTGTAGTTATCATTCCTTGTTTGCCTAAGGAACAAACACTATTTTACTGGGAGAGCACGCAGCGCCATACATGTAATACAGTAACGTGCAGGCTCTGTTCAGTGGGCTGGCGTGGCCCCCCTATAAAACCTTAGCGATCCATCTGCAGGCTTGACAACGCAATTTCCGCATTTTCACTTCGCGTACAGATTCGATGTGCCTTTTCTTACTCCGCCGCCCTCGACCTCACTGTGATTCTTATCGGACTTATCCCTTTGTTCTACGTCGGTTCCGAAACCCGTTGCTCTCACGTTCGGCATATCTATCTACTTTATGCTCAGCACCGTCCACAGCTGAGGCAGCTCCGCCGTGTACAAACCACGCCGATCGAACCGAGTGGAGTCTCGCGAAAACGAGACCTCTCGCGAAACGCGCGGCATCGACCAGACCTCGTCCTCCTCCTATGTTCTCTGCGCTCTTGCAAATTCATTTTGTCCCACGAAACCTTGCGTCATGGTTCCCCCGCTACGCTGCTATTAACGCCAGGCGCCGCTTCGCCGGAGAGACGGAAAAAAAATTTGAATAAAGAAAGCGGCGAGGCGCGCATACGTGACCGACATGACAGCCCTCCCCCTCTCTCTCTCTCTCTCTCTCTCTCTCGACCGGAGGAGGGCCCCGCCCTCCGCGGACGAACCCGACGAACAGCGCGTGCCAAGCGATGGGGTGCGCCGGCCCGTCTGGCGGCGCGGGATAGCGCGCGCGACCACCGTCACGTGCGACGCGCGCGCTCTCCTGCGCGTTGCTCGGAAGAGCCGCAATAGTCCGCTGGATGCAAACTGGGCTTCTCCCTCTTCAGAGGAACAAAACACGCTTGGAGCTCCCACACGCGCGGAACGCCTGGCGGCCGGAGCAACGCTGCTGAAGTCACCCGTGCTTATAGCGAGCTGAGGCAAGGCGGAGGGGTTAAACCCCGGTCAGAAGACGTTGCGTGCTGCGCAGCACGTTTACGTTGAGCAATGCAGGGCATCCAGCCACACTGGTGGCACGAGATTAACAAACGCAAATACCGAGCGAACATTTCGTAGCGCTGCCCAGTTTGTTTCAAGTGCCTACAGCGCCCATAAGGCATTACTATAGGGGGACCAACTATGTACAAAAAAACGTGCAAAGAAGGTATTGGAAACATGTCAGCAAGGTAATCAAAAGAGCAAAAACAGCTTCTTCGTTGCTCTTTTGCGAGTCAAAAGGGATCGCTGTAAACATCCATATACGCTGCAGGCTACACGTGTTTGATTTAGCTGATATTTTTATCTGTCATTGCCTGATGGTTGGAAATAACGTATCTATATTTATTTTTATCCAGAAAAGATTTCGAAGCACAAAAAAAAAATACTTGATAATGAAGAGGCGAATTCCCGCGCTTACGCACAGTATTGTTGTTGTTGCAACTTTGGTTATGAATAACTGGGAATAGGTAGTGAGGAGTCGAATGAAAATTTTGGAGGCAATTTACCTCACCTTAGAGTTCGTTCAGTTATTTTTGTCGAATTTTAAAAGTTTATTATTTTCTCTAAAATTTCACGAATTTGCACAGGGAAGCTTTTTCGGATATCTTTGGAGGTCTTCATCTGGAAGAAGAAATAAGCTATAACCGCAAGCATATAACGCTTCATTCTGCACAAACCTATCTACTAAACAGTATAAAATTCCCCGGCATATCTCTTACGGATAGGGGAAGAAAATATTGCGCAAACTTGAAGAAAAACAGAACCTAGACATATTTGCGTGCCGAATAAAAAAAAACACAATTTTTGATATTTTTGTATTCTGTCCAGATATGAATCTTCGTAAGCATTAAAAGCATGCTGCATAATATTTGTAATGTTGTAGATACAGAAGCGCTCATGCGTACGGACCTCATATGAGGGCCGTATTTCATGTACTATAAAATTCTTCCTGCCGCTTGCAGCTTGTAAGTATAGCTTGCAGCTTGTAAGTATCAGGTCCTCATTCTTTCATTCATAAACCCTTTATTGACAAGGATGGCCTAATGTCCAATAAGGTGAAATGGTAGGGTGAATATTAGGATAAATACGTGTTTTCATATGAGGACCGTATGCAAGAGAGAGCTAAAGAGACCTTTCTTGCGGACTTAGCGGTTTTTGCCTACTTTGGTTATGAATATAGTTTCAAATATCTTACAACGAAATGCCTTAAAATTTGTAGAGGACGTTTCCACATCCTGTAGAGTGCATGAAATTATTCTCATCGATTTATTAATTTCATTTTTCTAAAATTTTGCAAACTTTGATCACAGAAAGTTTTTTTGCTGCATTTGGAGGTTTTTAGCTCAAGAAAGAAGTGAACTGCAACAATTACTAGTTTTCTTCTCTACAAACTGCATATATTAAACCATACAAAATTAATTTAAACTATTTGCACCAATGAGGAAATATTATTGCGCAAGCTTCGAGACAGCAACCACAAACGTTTTGGATGGAGAATAAAAAAGTTTTTAAATTATTTTTATGTCCCGTCTATAGGCGTTCTGCGATTATATGAATATGCGCAAGTATTGTACCGGGTGTGGAGCTTGCCGACACATCGCTACCAATTTCTATACTCAGTCGACCCCCATCTGAGATCAAGACTCCCACCTAGAATTCTTCGCCACCTGGAAACACCGACTTCGCCTGAACGCTGCGTTTACAAATGCCTTGCGATACCGTTTCAGTCAATTACGACCAGTCCGCTTTGTGGCAACTGCGGTTCGATCGAATCTCTGGAACATATCCTGCTTGTGTACCCTGCGTATGCTGACGAGCGTTCGTACTATGAGAAGCGCATGGAAAAGCTCACCCCAGTGCCTCTAACAATGGTCAGTGTTTTAGGTCCCTTAGCCTGCCCCAGGCAACGGAGACATGCAATAAACTTCTTGTTTGCGTACTTAAAGGAAATTGGACGTAGCGAGAAGCTCTAATTTCATCTCGCATGTTCTCTCATGCATTTTTCTCGCAGAACTTTGTTAGGCCATTGATCAGACTTTGCACCTCATAATTTCTCGCCGATGCCGCTTAGTAGGCATTTAATGGCCGCATTTTATGTTCTTCCCCCCCCCCCCTTTTTTTTTCTCTTCTGTAATTTAACCTTTCCCGCACTCCTCTCCTTCCGTCTTTACCTCCCAAATTCCCTTCCCCACGCAGAGTAGCATGCCAGCGATTTTTAAACATCGGCGAAATTCTCTGCTTTTTCATTAAAGGGTTTCTCTCTCTTGAAAAAAAAAAAGTAGGCAAAGGTTTAACCCGGTTAAACCTAAGTAACCAAAAGTGAAAGCTTGAAAGTTAAGTCTGGTGAAGCTTGGCTAGACTTGGTTGTTGTCTGGTGGTAATGACCGACGTTTAGCCAAGGTTTACCAGGCTTAACTGGTTACTCTCTTCGTCTCAGTGCGGCAGCCTCTCGGCGAGCTGCGTCCACTGGATGATCGGATTCGGCCTGTCGTCTTCGCAACCACTGAGACGCAGAGTTCACGAGGCGTCTTTCCTGGATCACCCATGACGTCCGCTGTCGTTAAATTGTCGGGGGCTGTTGCAATCCGTTGGCACCGGCTGAGCGGCAGCGGAGGCTATCTAGACAGCGAGCGCACGGCTCCGGCGTAGCTGCGGTTGAGTGACGTCATGGTTGTCACGTGACTAGGCAGAGGCGAGCGCTCGGTTTCGACGGCGGCGACGGCTGTGACGTCATAACTGTCACGTGGTTTCTCCTGGGTTCAAGGTCAAACTCGCGCACACATCGAAGAAGCTATGGGGGGGGGGGGGGGGTAGTAAAACCTTTCGCTTTTAAAAGGGTACATCATTGCAGTTTTGTTGATGCAGTCAGAGCACGGCGTGTGCCTTGTTGCTAACAGGAGGATCGCAATAAGGGGCCAGGAATTTCGTGCGAGGAGCTTACCACCGCCATGAGCATCTTACCATGAAGCGGAAGCTTCTTATTATTCATACAAGGCGTTAAAACCTTCTAGCTTGTCTTCGAACGCCTGTTCGGCGATTTACGTGGCAGAGGTGCAGACGTCTTCGCATGTATTACGCGAACTCAAGCCTTGGCTCTAAGGCACGGCGGCGCTCTAAATTATTGCGCTGATTGGGGCATTCCACGTATTACGTTGTTCTTTTACTGAATGAACTGCTAACTGCCCTAAGAAAAAAAAATAGATGCCGGCGTTAAATATTTGTTGCAGGAAAGAGGTTTCTTCACAAATACAAACCCGTCGCGGTTGCTCAGTGGTTAGGGCGCTCGACTACTGATCCGGAGTTACCGGGTTCGAACCCGACCGCGGCGGCTGCGTTTTTATGGAGGCAAAACGCTAAGGCGCCCGTGTGCTGTGCGATGTCTGTGCACGTTCAAGATCCCCAGGTGGTCGAATTTATTCCGGAGACCTCCACTACGGCACCTCTTAGCTCCTTTCTTCTTTCACTCCCTCCTTTCTCCCTTCCCTTACGGCGCGGTTAAGGTGTCCGCCGAAATGTGAGACATATACTGCGTCATTTCCTCCCCCCGCCCCCCCAAAAAATAAATCAATTATTATTAACAAATACAACCTGTCGATCCTTTAAGGGTGGTCTCATTAGACTCGCTATATCTGCCAGAAATATTATGAAACATTTCATAATGCTTATGAATACTCGTAAAGAATACCTAGACCAAATATAAAAACATATTACATTTTTTAAACTGCTATCTTAAATTGTAGCTGTTCTTTGCTTTCTTGAAATTTGAGTAATGTTCCCTATCCGTTAAAGGTATAGCAGTGAACTTTATATCATTTAGTAGATAAGTACATAAAAATCAGTGTTAAGTTAGATATGTTAGTATGAGATAGATACCACCAAAGTTAGCAAGAAAGCTTCCTGTACGCAAAGTTGACGAAATTTTAGTAAAAGTATAAAATTTATAAATGTACAATAATCGGGCGCACTCTGCAGTAATTATAAATGTCCTATAAATTTCATCAGGGATTATTAGCTTTGAGGATATTTCAAGTCATCCATGACCAATGTCGCAAAAAACAACATTGTGTGTAAAAAATGTTATCTTTAGAGATGCTGTATTCTTTACACAAACTATATAATGTAGCATGTTTTTAATGCTTATGAATATTCAAATCGGGTACAATGTCTGGACATAACATAGAAAGATAAAAAAAATTCTCTTAGCTGCCATTCAAAGGTGTCGAGGTTTGGTTTTACTTTAAGTTTGTGCAGTATCATTTCCCTATTCGTAAAACAAATTGCAGATGAAGTTTGCGCTGTTTAGTAGACAAGTTTGTACAGAATGCAGCATTAAACGTTCATTGTTATGGTTTATTTATTTTTTACTTAAAAGCCTGCAATGTTAGCAACCACTTGCCGTGCGCCAGGTTTCCAAAAGTTTAGAAAAAAGAACGAAGTTTGGAATCCGACAAAGATAACTGAGTGTAGCCATAGATTTACTGTGCGTAAATTTTAAAGCATTTCCTGGTAATATATTTTCAGTTGTTATCGCCAAAGTAGGAAAAAAAAAAATCACTGTCACCTCATAGCGTGCTCGGCATAACGTTCTATGCGCAGAACAGCTAACACTACACAGATACCAGACAGCGAAAGACTGGAATGGTTTTCCCACCGAATCCGTGCTGCACTCCAACCCCCCCCCCCCCCCCCCCCCCCCCCCCACATCTCAAGACGTGAACGGGAGCGGAACGGAGAGTTGAGCTAGTTGGAGGGGCCTTACCATATTGGTTTGCACTTTTGTATCTTCCGCACCACAGGGTCTGCCGTATCGTTCTTTGCGCCTGTCATTAGTAGTGGGGACTGTTTTCAACCACCGGACGGCAGACGAGTCTCAGACATCCATTTTGTTGCTGCCGGCTCACTTTCTTCCTGTGCATGTCAGCAGCCGAGCGGGTAGCACGGATAGGGACCGACACGGGCCGCGCTGGACGAACTGGTTGTTATGGAAGGAGGGTGTAAGCGTCCTGTGGAAATTCACCGGCGACTTGTAGCAGTGTCTGGCGAGCATGGCAGCGTCCCGAGAACCGTCCTCTACTGCGTATAAAGCGGGCAGCCCTGGCATCCACTCGCGCGATGTTGCCGGGCATTATCATAGTCGGCGGCCGTCCCTTTGAGGTGCGGTTTGCAGTTCTCCAGCACCACACCGCGGTGGCTCAGTGGTTAGGGCACTCGACTACTGATCCGGAGTTCCCGGGTTCGAACACGACCGCGGCGGCTGCGTTTTTATGGAGGAGAAACGCTAAGACGCCCGTGTGCTGTGCGATGTCAGTGCACGTTAAAGATCCCCAGGTGGTCGAAATTATTCCGGAGCCCTCCACTACTGCACCTCCTTCTTCCTCTCTTCTTTCACTCCCTCCTTTATCCCTTCCCTTACGGCGCGGTTCAGGTGTCCAACGATACATGAGACAGGTACTGCGCCATTTCCTTTCCCCAAAAACCAATTATTATTATTGTTCTCCAGCCTTCCACCGAGTAGAAGGCGGTTCTTCGCGGGATGCCGCCTGCTCGCCACACACTGCCACAAGTTGCCGGTGAATCTCCAGAGAGAGAGAGCTCACACCCTCCTTCCTCGAGAAGCATGGCGTCCAGCGTTGCACTCGTCGGTCACTACATCGCCCGGCTACTGACATGCACAGGATTAAAGTGGGCTATAGCAACCACCAAATGAACACCTGCCGTCTGGTGGTGGAAAACAGTCGCCGCTACCAATGAGGCGGGCCGGAGTGGCACCGACGGGCGCAACGAACGATACGGCGGACCATTCGGCGCGGGAAATACAAAAGTAGTACGGCTCTAGTACATGATTCTTCACCGAAAAACAGCGCGGCGGCTAAGGACAGAGCAAGATCGGCGTCGGTCCAGACTACTTGATTTGTCCTTTGCCGCCGCGTGCTGTTTCTAGGTGCAGAATTTCAAGATAACCATTTAAAAAATCATATACTGATGTATTAACGCCACCTCTCATATAATCCCTCACACTCAGGGCCTTTGTGATGTACTTTGAAGTAAGAAAACAAAAAGTGTCCGACCAACTTCCAGTCCGGGACTCGGGCATGGCTCCTCTGTATTATGCTACCGCACCAGATCACTGGCGCAGTGAGTGACTTTTCGAGGACCGAAACCAAAATTAAAGATCTTTAGGAATATAGCGGGTGTTTCATCTAAGATGTTCTGCAATTTTTTTAAATATTTTTTTTCTTGTAACAGCGCTTTTGTCGGCATAGCACTGCCAGTGGTGTAGCGCATCACAATACAGCTAAGACATGCTAACTAGTACGCTGGTTAACTAATATTGAATAATTACCTTTTTAACTCTTACTGAACATTTAGAATTTTGAAAACGCAGTTACGCTCGGTGGTGTGACCGCTAATTCTGCCTACATCGCCCCGAAATGCATGCGATTTCGAAAAGCTTGCAGGCAAAGCAACCTCTCCAGTGCACGTAACTCGTAGAAATAGCCAAAAGAGCCAAAGGACATTTCGTATTATCATGTGAAGACAGATGAGCTTGCGCACGCGGCAGTGAGAAAGGTGATAAAAAAGTATATGAAAGGACAGAACTTTTGTGCTCAGATAGTCATGTGCAGTCATTTTCAAAAGTTCCCAGCCCACAATGTCTGCCTCCAGGACCTGCAGTGGGGCTCGTGTAACGTCCTATTGCTACAGAACTCACGAGGGTAAAGAAAGCTTCTCATAGATCTCAAGCACCAAGCGGGCTACGAGAACTTGCCGACAAGCCCCAGCACCAAGCCCCATGGCCTAAGAACTTTAGAAAAAGAGGTTACGTCGTCCGCAGCGCAGCCGCTGTCTGTAAAGGGAGCGGAAATCCCTCGCGTTGCACCCGCCACAGCCTGCACCAACTAAGCACGTAATAAGATCAAAAACGAAGGAATTGCGTATTTCTGTGATTAATCGGAACAAAGAAATCGGGTGCGCGCTGGCATGAAAAGTAGGAGCAGGGCCTCTTCGGGATGCGTGCAATAATGTTCACGTAGGCCACATTTTCACCACCTTACGTGCGCTATTGCTGAATCCATTTAGTCCGACTGCTTTATCGAAGATGTCCATTGCATGCAGCTTGCGTCAAAAGTGTTCTTCGCCTCTCCTTAACGTGCGGAGGGTGCCAAACTTTGCCTTAACAATCACGATATCTCTGTCCTGTGCAAGAAATGAAAAACCAAAAAGATAACTTTGGCGCTCTTCACGACGAGTGCAATTTTCGGCCCTAGCAGCTCTTGTGTGCTCTTTATAAAGGGGGCAATTTTTAGGACAAGAGAAGCGGTGATCTCACGGCCCACGTTAGTGCTAAGCAGGACGAGACCTGTGCACTGGAGGGAGCGTCGAGATGGTTGCAGCTATCCTTTGTGCTTTCACCCTAAGTAGGTCAAAGTTTTTCATTTCTCACTTAACACCGTGATGAATTACGCAGCAACGTTTATTTTCCTTTGCTTCGCACGCCCGCTTTCTGGAGGTGCCGACAAAGCGCGGCAGCTGGAGAGGTCGTTTGAGCCCCGCGCAGCCAGTATAGGAAGGCCAGCTAAGATAACCAGCACAAACCGACCGTCCTGGGGTCCGCCCTCCGAGCGTTGAATACGGGGCGCCAAACCATTTGGCAGGGCCGAAAATAAGCTGACGAAGGGTATACGCCGACTAACCGCGCCGGCTGATGGCATTGGCGTCCTGCGGGCTGCCTCTATGTAGGCACATACAGCGCAGTGATTTACAACACGCTCCCCTGCAGACCGCTACGCAGAGGCACTGACTGATCGTCCAAGATTAGAAAGCACGCACGCACACACTGCGCGGCTGCAGTGGCTGGTCCTCGAAAAGGTGCTCGCGAAACAAAGAAAAAGGAGTGAGCACCCACCGACGACTGCTGTCTCGATTTCTAATGTCAAACGTCTACCGCGATGCACGAAAATACAACCCCCGAAAAAGAGCGAACAAGGTCTGGCTTTGTGACCGAGGCTTACCAGTTGTCATGCCGTGTCGGGAAGTCCATTTCAGACGGCGCTTGGCATAGGGGGCAGAGTAAACGCTAGCAGCTCACCTTGGTATGATGTCTTCGTCCGGTCGATGATGAGGCCGCCTGCAGTAGCCGCGGCGATCAAACACGTAATTTAAAGAGACCGAGGCCGTGTGGGCATGCATGCAGTACGTCCCGGAAGTCTCTCACTTGCGGCCCTGTTGCCTCGTGTATCTCGTTCTATTCAAGCGACACTGCAAACACATAGAAGTTGGCCTGTATCATAAGCATGCCGCATTGTAATCACGAGCATACAATCCTCACTGAAACCGGGGCTTTTATAAGCTAATCAAGAACAAAAAACGAAATACAGGTGTCGCCGCAAGCGGCCGATTTCACAAATGAAATGTATGCGTCGACAGCGATGTATACGTCATGCACCTCAAAAGAGCGGCAACCCGGCCTTTTCTGAAAAAGGCCCTCATTGACCCAGTTAGCCTAACACGTGGCACTTTTCAAGGTGCAGTGTTGCCCCCCCCCCCCCCCCTCAACCTCGGCATAACCGCCCTAGCTAGAACGCTCGCCTCCATCTCCACTCTGCATCATCATTTCTACGCCGGTGACGTCGCCACTCTGGTGTACCAGCGGGTCCTCCGGAGATGTAGAGAACACTCTGCGCCAAGGTCTTGTCCCATCTCCCTCCTTTCTTTCATAGACCGAACTTCAAGCCGCTCCAGAGAAATATAGACTACTTCTCCTCACGCACACGCAATATCAACGGTGCAACCAGTCACTCATCTCACTTCACATCAACGACCAACTGATACCTCGAGTCAACACAATGCCAGGTTCTTGACATGCACCTTCACACGAAACAGAACACGCCTTCCTTTTAACAAGCCATTAATGCATGCCATCAAGTCACTCAATTGGCTCGGCGGGCAGTCAGACGTCGTGCTGGGCGAAGTGGGTCGCGTGCCACGCAGCTAGCACATGCCTTAGCCCTGCAGCCTAGCAAAATCTTTTTTTCAAGATAATCTTGCTCGTGCGAACCGGTCTCTGAGCTCTTGGCTACATATGAATAAACTTGAAACTGCTTTTGATGTTGTTCGTTTGTTGCTGCAGTATTTACCGGTTGCATCTGCCTTTGCCCTGCGCTAAAAGGCGCAAGCTCCGTGCCCTTCGGAAAGCCGAACAGGTATTTCCCCAGCACAATGCTGAAGAAATGTTTGAAGTTGAACATTGTTCGTTAAATGCTAGATGGAAAACCACAAAGAATAAAAGGGCTAAATTTTTTTGTTAGGCAAAACATATCTTGCTAATCTCAGTTCTTTAGAGGACTTTTACTTAACGGGCGTTAGTAACAGCATTTCCTCAAACCTTCGGTGCGAAAGAGCCTCGCGACGCGGCCGTGCTTTAAGCCAAGCAAATGAAAAAATCCTCTGTATACAGGAACACACGAGAACTTTGCCATGTTGTATTTCATGAAGATGGCCTTTAACGCGTCGTAGCGTTAAGGGTCCCGTTCAGAGGAGAAACTGCCGTGGTTGACGTTGGCGTGTCGAGAAAACCAGGATTGGTCAAGGACCGGCCGTGATGTCACGATCACATGACCTCGCGCGGGTAACTAAAACACCCCACAACGATCATACAGTACAACAATTATGACGTAACAACAGAATTTTTCGTTGTACTACCGGGTCGTGACGTCATTCCGCCATCATTACGTTGTACCTCCGAAGAAAGAACAATAATTGCGCTGAAATGCGTCAGCTGATGCATTTGGCGCTGCCGGTGCTGATGGCGCCATTGACCCACGTGTGAAAGACCTTTACCGTGCTTACAAAGTAAACAACAAAGTTATGTAAGGCCCTGAGCATGAAGTCGAAAGTCTTCCATTTCTGTTTGCAACCACCACAACTTGAAGTAACCGTGAAGGGGTGTTCTTTCTACCGTATCGGTGAGCCTGTTTCCTTGTCCCTTCTGTCACTGAGAGTGCAGAAGCGCAACATAAACGTCATCTGTCTGCCAAACAACGAAAGTAGGAAAAGACAATTAACCAGACCAACAGCACTTACATCATCTCTTCTTAATTCCTCCCTTTTTTACAGCGCGCTACCGGCTGAGCGAGCGCCACCGGCCCTTAGTCTGACTCGCAGCAGCTTCAAAACCCGAAGCACACTTCTTTGTTCAAGTATCGTTAAAATTCACCGTACACTAGAAATGTATTTTCGATACCGATACTTTCCTTTTTTGCAAGGGATGCCCAATACCGATACGCAAAACGTATCGAAAGATAGCATCGGTAGATTTTTTTGTGGATGAGGAAGCACCACATAGTTGTGCGAATTGTGCATATTTGCTGGCAAAATTCCTGCCACCAGCGCACCCACATACTGGGCCGCTGAAAACGCTATACAGGGGCAGTGGCAGACACATCCAAGCGCTTCCCTGGTCAGAAGTGGAATTCATGCGCTCCCCGTCTGCAAAGAGCCCTCTTCGTACCCCACGAAACACGAAAAGTTCCTGTATAAATCTATAAGTCATCTACACCAAGACGTTTTGACGTCTTAAAGAAGTATAGCCAAGATTTTATATAGCCGTCCGAAGTCTTGAAGACCTCCTGTAGCCTAGGCTAATGTAACGCTATCTGTCGACTACAAGAGGTTTTCCTTCACATCTTGTAGACTTCTAGGTGATACCTTGCTTGGCTGTAGAGAAGCGTTTTAGCTCTTTTGTAGCTGTGGTATCTGATGCTAGTAGTTGGTAATAGAGGTCTTACCTAGCTGTATAGATGTATTTTAGCCATTTTGTATCTGTGGTAATGTAATGCTGTTAAATGAAAGGAACTTTAGGAAGAACCCATCCTTGATGTCTGACAAGCAGTAAGAACTGTGAAGGAAATACAAGCGCCTTGCATGCTTGGGAGACAAAATATGGGCATTGAGGGTGTGTGAGAAAACCTGTTGCTGTGCTGTCTTTTGCCTCTCTTGTCTGACGCTTGGAATGTTGTCTGCTGATTAAAGACATATTTGCTTCAGCAGAAGTCTCGGTACCAGGTAATTAGTTCATGAGATAATGCAGAAGTTTCTTTTGCAACAAAACTTTGCATATCAAGAGTGCAAAAGAAACTACTTTGTCATTTCATGTATTGACTGCCTGGCCAGTCAATTGACAACTGGCCGAATTCTCTAGACAACTCTCTAGACAACTGTCGAAATGCCAAGAGGGACAAGAAAGAACGGCAACAAGTTTTCTCAGATACACACATTTTTTTCCTAAGTGTGCAAGACATCCGTATTTTCTCCAAACTGAGCTCTTAATGCTCGTGAGACATCACAAAGAGCTCTTCGCAAAGCACCTTTCCCTTTGGCTGCTGCGTAACTATAAGTTAATTGTGGAAACGTGACATATTCTTGCAATGCCTGCTGCAAGATGAAATTTTGGAAGGCAAACTGTATTAATTAAATGTAATCATAGTAGAACTACAAGTAAAATTCAGACTAAAGAAATAAAAATAGCCGCTCTGGTGGTTCATTTTCTCAATGCAGGCAGTGTTCTCGGTGCAAAAAAAAAGAGCAAGAAATGGCTTTAATTAAAGAAACAAACATTTTATTGCCTCAATGAAACATAACTGCTACTTAAGATTAAAAACAGTGAAATGTTGAATCAAAACACAAGACAAATACCTCAAGAGAACAAAAAGTGACACTTCGAAGGAGCAGTTGACAGCCGTCTCCTTAAAAATGGCAGGCACCAGGCCCATGTCTCCCATGAACACAGATGTTCACAGTCGCACTACACAGCGGACATAAAAAAGGCCATGGTTAGTGGGCAAACAGAACAATTCACGTCAATTTTCAGCGCTCAATATTTGCGTCTGACTGTGTGCGTGTGAACAGAGACAAAATACACGAAAGAACCAGCAGTTAATAACTGTATATCATGTTCTATGTATCATGTTCATGTATCATGTTCTAGCATGTTGCTGTAAGTAGTGTAAAATAATAAAATACCGAAAATATTGCTTTAGTTTTGAAACTTGGGTGAGATTAGTCCATTTGCCCTCGCTTTATAAACCACTGCTATTTCTGAAAGACTTACACATTTGCCTCCTCTTTGTTGAGTTGTTGTTAAGGCACTGCTATTTTACCTTCAGTATTGCAATCATTACTTCAAAACTCGAACAATGTGATTTTAAGTTTCCAATGTGCGTAATCTGCAGGTATGCATACCTGTGCTCGTGCAGAAATTCATTCAGACATTCAGACAGATCGACATGTATGCACAGGGTTTTCAATCTGGCCGGGCTGGAGGCAATTACCACCTCTCTCTTTTTAATTTTCATTCCTTCCTTGAAACTAACCAGCCCTTGCTCTTTTGGCAAACTGTAGCAGATCTTAACAAAACGAAAAGTTCAGGTCAAGCCAATAATAGAATTTGTGAAATATTTTTTTGCAAATAGCCTGCACCTATACAAGAAAGCATGAAGTAAAAGAAAAAAAGTGTCAGCTATGAAGAGTGCGTAACAGAACTTTTGAAGTTGAGCAGGCCAGGAGGTTCTCTGAAAACCTATGTTGAACAACCTGCGCCGAAAAATAAATGTACAGAGTGAATTCATTCAAGAATAGAACACCAGCTGTGCACACTGCAATGACGTGCCAAAAATTCAAGGAGGCCTGCCTGCCAAGGAGCCACTTCCTTATACCATCAAACAGCCAGCACACATACAGAGCAGTACCACTAAGTAGATTTCCTCAGTGTCATAGCTGTCAATCTTAATGAAACAAAGCTTGACAAGTCCATGCAGTAATGCATTCCGATTTTCACGGTTCCCTCAGCTCCCTTATTTTTCTCTACCAACCATGGATCTAAGGCAAAACACACCGCTTCCATAATCTTTAGGCAACTAGGCATATAAAGGTGCAAACAGCAAATGAAATAGCTGAGGGCAGCCCTGCTCAAATAAACAGAAATCAGGCAATCATATTTAACTGACAAAGTAGTCGTCCATATTTTCAACAAGGCCTGGAACAACACAAGCCATCGATAATATATTGCTTGAGCTCTTGGCTTGCTTGGCTTATGGATGCAGTCATTGAATTTCATGAAACTGATACAACTTCCGCTACATAACGGCTTGTAAATTGTAAATTGCGGGGTTTAAAGCCCAGAAACGGCACATGGGCAAAGAGGGACGCCGTAGTGGAGGGCTCCGGATTAATTTGGACGACTAGGGGTTCTGTAACGTGCCCTGACTTAACACAGCACATGGGCGTTTATGTATTTCGACTCTATCGACATATGGCAGCCGTGGCCGGCGTCAAAAAGCTTGCGATCTTGGGTTTGGCAGCCGAACGCAAAGCCACACAGCTGTCACGACGGGTTTCATGATAACTTCGTGATAACGGATACTGAACATTCTTTTCCGCCATTATAAGCATAACCAACACTTCCTTAACACGAGTGTCAGTGATGGTAATCAAATTAAGTTGAATTTAAGCACTCGCGAGGACCGAAGCGAGTTGTTGGCAAGAATAAAATCCTGCCAGGATGCAATCCAGCAGACTTCACTGCGTAGAAAAAATTAGCGCCTCCAACCTGTGCTTAAGCAAAGCTGGTCTCTTTGAAGCTAAGCCACAAATGAACACTTCATTTTTCTAGGGTTATTGACGGCTTTCGTCAGAAAGCAGCTTATAGAGGATGTTAAATATGCGACAGCATCCTAGCTGCACCCACTTGACGAAAGCTCAAACACGTGGGAACGCCCTGTTTTCGTGCATCGAACGTTACACTTTGGTATGCAAACACCAGCTGACACAGTTTTGTGATTTGAAAAGCAAAGCAGCGACACACTAGCCGACGGTTGAATCAGGCGCATTAGCGGCTTAGCCGCAGTGAGGTTGATGCTTTCACCACACACGAGAAATTGAAGGTGCCTTACTTTTGCAGAAGACGAGGTTCACATTTCAGCGCAGTCATGCTATAGTAAAAGATATGGCGCGAATAGGCGCCGACTGCGAGGGTGGCATGACGCACTGACCGAGGTGGTGGCAAGTTGGCGCCGGAGAGACGGCTCGCAGCCGCGGAGGGACGCTGGGCCCTGCAAGGCACGCCGCCCAGGCAGGGTGTCACCTGATAGTACCATGGCCTGCGCTTGGAGCGGCGACGCCTCCGTGACGGACGCCGGGGGTCCCGGGAACCAGCCGAGATATTTCCTTCACAAGGAGAGACCGACTAAGAGCTGGCTGGCGAGGACGACCCCGAGGGGTGAAGAAAAGGCTCGAGAGGACGCGGCCAGCGGGACAGACAAGGGGAGAACGGTTTGGGAAACCGCGCACAGAGGCCGCATTCTGATGGCAAAGTGTTGTCGCCGCAATTGTGAATAGATGTAAATCAATCAGGCACTGTATCGAATTTTTGGTGTGGTCCGGCTTCATTGGGAGGTAACGGCCGCCGGGTTCCGGGAACCAACCGAGATGCCTTCACAAGGAGTCGACCACAGGGAACAACAGGGAAGCAAGGGCGAACCAGAGCAAGCTGGATAGGAGGACCCAGAAGCGAGGAGACAGGAAAGAGAAGAACGGGGAGACAGATGGTGGATGCCGAGACGAGAGGCCGCATCCCGACGGCAGCAAAGTTGGCTCAATTTTGTAAAAAGTGTAAATAAATTCTGCTGTATTTTTCATTCCGTAGTGGTGCGGCTTCGTTGGGAGTAGCGTGGAAGAGTTAGCAAGAACCTGTCTGAGTCAGGCAGGTTCCTTCCTCCGTTCTCTATTTTGTTTTCCTCTCCTCCCGATTCAACCAGACCACACCGAACATTCCTATTACACAGTGCCTAATTTATTTACATCTATTCACAATTGTGGCGACACCACTTTGCCATCAGGATGCGGCCTCTCTGCACGGTGTCCCAACCCGTGGTGGTTGGCGGTAGTGGTTGATACTTTGGGATATTCTGGGGAGGTTATACTGGAAGCGGGTTATGTTGCCCAATTGTGGGATCACTCTTGGCGTCCAAGGGGAAGGGAATGAGGAGGTGGATGGGGGATGGGGAATTCTGTCGCCGTCTACGCTGAGCTCGTATTCCGGGAATCGTGGCGGCAGCCGGTTCTCCACAATCACCGGGCAGCAGGTCCGCCACAGCAGCAGAATCGGCACCAGGGAGGGGGAAATGAACGGCAACGCGCTGGGAGTGGCGCGCGCGCGTCAGGGGCTTGCAGGAGGCAAGCAGCGTGGTCTCCGACCAGCCGCAAAGCTAGCCAGAGGCGCATCAATGACTGCAGGGCAGCGGGGTCTGTCAGCAGGCGGCCGCCACGTTGGTTGGTACACGTGGCAGCAGGTGAAGAACGCGGGAAACTGCTGTACGGTAGCAGCGCGGCGGGAGACGCTGAAATCCCCCGTCTCCGGTGGCGCGTAAGGAGCTGTAAGCACAGCAGTGGCGTCAGGCAGCTGGCGCCACGAGGTCTGGCGGTCGGTATCAGGAGCGCAGGATACAAGCCTGGGAGTACCGCTGGAAGGCGTGAAGAGGCCCCACGCACGTCAGAGTGGGTGGTGTGGGCGGTATGCTGCATGAAGGCTGCTCTCGCTCCTGGGATCAGCACAGCACCGATGGCGGGCGGGCCGCCGCAATCGGTGTCCGCTATGCCGTCTGCTGGGGGTTTGCAGGAAAGATGGGCCGTCGCCGCTGCAGCTGACGACGACGGCCCGGCGAAGCTGTCCTGGTGGGCATAGACTACACGGCCGACGAAGCGGCCGCCGGGTAGTAAGGCCTACTTGAAGTAGGAGCGCGGCTGCCTAAGCCGCCGACGGACGGTAGAGAGGCCCTAGTAGGGGCGGAAGGGCGCCGGTCGGCACGAGTCGCGCGCGGGTGTCCTCGAGCTCGTCCGAAGGGCAGGCAGGAAGATGGGCCGGGAGCGACGAGGGCTTGAGCATGACGGTAACGTCAGGAGGCTCGAATACTTAGCGGGAGGAGAAGCCGGAGGCATCCGCACTCCTCGGAGGTGCAGACGGAACTCGATCTCCCCTTGTCTGTCCCGCTGGTCGCGTCCTCTCGAGCATTTTCTTCCCCCGTCGGGGTCGTCCTCGCCACCAGCTCTTTGTCGCTCTCTCCTTGTGAAGGAAACATCTCGGCTGGTTCCAGGAACCCAGCGGCCGTCACGGAGGCGTCGCCACTCCAAGCGCAGGCCATGGTCCTATCAGGTGACACCCTGCGTGGGCGGCGTGCCTCGCAGGGCCCAGCCTCCCTCCGCGGCTGCGAGCCGTCTCTTCGGCGCCAACTTGCCGCCACCTCGGTCAGAGCGTACCGTTCCGTCTGGACCTCTGAGAGGAGCGGATGGTTCCTGCCTCTCCTCCTGAGACGTGTTCCCGCCCGACGACGACGCCGTCTCGCCTCAGCCACGCCCGGTGCACCTTCCTGCCCGCCCTTTGGACGATCGCCAGGAGCACCGCGCGCGCCCAGCGCCGTCCGGTGCCCTTCCCCAGCTACTAGGCCGCCCCGCCGACCCGTCGCCCGCGTAGACGCCCTTCGCCCTACTCCTCGTAAACGGCGGTATTCAGCGTACCCCTCCGCGCTGCCTCCCAGCAGTTTCTTCGCGGTCCTCACCGGCCAACACGTGGTGGCTTCGTGCAGGCAGCCCCGCTGGCTGCAATCCTTGCCCGCCTCTGGCCAGCTTTTCGGCTGGTTCGGGGTCATGGCTGCTTGCCTCCCGCAAGCCCCCAAGGCGCGCGCGTCACTCCCAGCGCGCGCCGTTCATCCTCCCCTTCCCTCTTGTGGCTGCTGCTGCGGTGACCTGCCTTCCTGGAAGCCGAGGACAATCTACCGCCGCGCCCCTGGATTACGTGCCTGGATTACGTGCCGGGCCATTGGTGAACCCGCGGACAGAGACGGTGCCCCCCCCCTTCCCAATATTCCAATCCCCCTCCCCTCGCCCCCAAGAGTTTTGCCCAAAGGGCCAACATACGTCGGGGCCAGTACCCCTTCTCCCCCCCCCCCCCATCATAGCAACAACCACCACCAGTGCGTACTGCTGGTTCCGTGGCAGGCAGGACCGGTCCGCGCGCGCACACACACACCCACGATGCCCCCGTAACTGCCGTTAGGTTGGTGTCTCGTCGGTCGCCGCTGAGCGGCAAGCACACACACACACACACGAGCGCGCGCACACACACACACACACAAACTCAACGCGCCGGCCGCTTCTTCCAGCCGTCAGTCCATTTTGGGTGCAAGTCAGCCCTATAAACAGTTTTCTTTTAGAAGACCCTTTTGCCCGTCTTCATCGCTGCTTCGACTGCCGTCACCACTACGTGACATCTGGTGGAGGTGCTGGGTAGCCTTCCATGTTCCCGACGCCCCCTTCAAGTCGTGAAGCCAGCCCTCAGCGCTTCGCACCCGAGGACGAGCCAGCCGGCGTCTCCAGGGAGAGGAGCCTGAGTTCGGGAAACTGCCGGACCGCACCAGACAGCGAAAAGACGCTGCTACGAGCACCGCAACCTCGCCGAAGATGTCGACACCGATCATACTGCAGCAGCCGCGAGTGCCGCCAACTTTCAATGGATCCCTATGCGAAGACCCTGAAGAATGGTTGGACCAATTTGAGCCAGTGGCGTCATTCAACAAGTGGGATGATGCGGCAAAAATTGGACACGTGTTTTTCTCATTGGATGGCTCCGCACGCACGTGATACGAAAACTACGAGTCGTCCCTTACGACATGGGAGCTATTCAAGAGAGAACGATTGAAGGTATTCACCAGTGTCGTGAGGAAAGAAAGAGTCGAACGACTCCCCGAGTCCAGGATCCAGCTTCCGAATGAGCCCGTCCGCGGTTACGTCGAGGAGATGAAACGCCTATTTTGCCGCGCCGACTCCGAGATGGCCGAGGAAAAGAAAGTTCAGTTTTTAATGCGCGGCGTAAAAGAACAACTCCTTGGCAGCCTCGTCCGCCAGTCGCCAAAAACAGTCTAGGAATTCATGCAAGGAGCCTGCACGATTGAGAAGACCCTCGACGTCCGAGATCGCCAGTACAATCGCCCTTCCTCTGCCTGTGCAATCCGTTCGGACACGACGGCCACCACCAGCGACAGCTTGCGGAAGTCATCCGCGAAATCGTCCGAGAGGAGCTACGCTGATTACTGCCATCATCCCCAAAGCCACAAGCACCGACTCTGATGGATGTGGTACGGGAAGAAGGGCAACAGGCACTTGGCACCCCGACGGCCACAGAACCCCGGGCCATGACCTACGCCGCTGCAGTAAGGACTGCTCAGCCCCAACGACAACCCCCACGTCCTCCCCGACTAACTTCAACGAAGAATACCGGCACATTAACAGAGGAACGACGATTGCTTTCTTCGACGAAATATCCGACGTACGAGACTCCTTCGCCCTCTCCGACCCCATCCGCAGAAGATTCGCCTGACCAAGAGAACTCGCCCACTTTCGACATCAACCCAGCCCTGCACCGGAACACACAAGACCAGATCCGCAATCTGCTTCAAAGCTACAGTGAGTGTTTTTTCGACATCGCCGAAGGTGCGACAAACGCCAATTGCCAAGCATCGCATTATAACGGACCAACACGTCCGACCTCTCCGTCAAAGCCCCTATCGTGTGTCACCCGCGAGAACGACAAGCCATCCGGGACCAAGTCGAAGAAATGCTTCACGACGACGTCATCCAGCCTTCAAACAGCCCATGGGTGGCACCGGTTGTTCTAGTGAGAAAGAAAGACGGCGCACTTCGATTCTGCGTGGATTACCGCCGCTTGAACAACATAACAAAGAAGGACGTCTACCCCCTCCCCCGCATCGATGGCACACTGGACCGCCTCTGCAACGCCAAATATTTCTCATCGATGGACCTCAAGAGCGGATACTGGCAAATTGAGGCCGACGAAAAAGATCGCGAGAAGAAAGCATTCATCACTCCGGATGGGCTGTTTGAGTTCAAGGTGATGCCATTAGGTCTCTGTTCCGCACCAGCGACGTTTCAGCGAGTAGTGGATACAGTGCTGGCAGGCCTGAAGTGGCAAATTTGTCTGGTATATTTAGATGACGTCGTTGTCTTCGCCTCGAACTTTGAAGAGCACCTCAAAAGACTTCGAACGGTACTAGACGCAATCAAGTCATCTGGCCTAACCTTGAAAGCAGAGAAATGCCACTTTGCCTACGAAGAGCTGCTGTTTCTAGGCCACATCGTTAGCAAGGAGGGAGTACGCCCAGACCCGCAGAAAACAGCTGCTATTGAACAGTTTCCACCGCCGGCCGATAGGAAAGCAGTGCACAGATTTCTCGGACTGTGCGCATATTACCGACGATTTGTGAAAAACTTTTCGCGCATCGCCGAGCCCCTGACCCAACTGACGAAGGCAGACGTGCCGTTTAAATGGGAAGCGCCGCAAGCAGAAGCCTTCAAGGAACTTCAGCGTCGTTTACAGTCACCACCGATCCTCGCGCATTTTGATGAAAATGCCGATACTGAAGTTCATACCGACGCAAGAAGCTTGGGCCCAGGCGCCGTCCTCGTTCAAAAAAGCGACAGGCTGGAGAAAGTCATCGCATACGCTAGCCGTTCACTTTCCAAGGCCGAGGCTAACTATTCGACAACTGAGAAGGAGTGCCTTGCCATCATCTGGGCAACGTCGAAATTCAGTCCCTACCTGTGCGGACGACCGTTCAAGGTGGTCAGCGACCACCACGCGCTGTGCTGGTTTGCCAATTTGAAGGACCGCACTGGGCGACTCGCTCGATGGAGTCTGCGTCTCCAGGAGTTTGACGTCACCGTCGTTTACAAGTCCGGACGCAAGCACTCTGACGCCGATTGCCTCCCACGAGCCCCTGTAAATACACCGCCGCCGGACGACGATGAGGACGCCTTCCTGGGACCCATCAGCCCCAGCTCTTTTGCTCAGCAGCAACGCTCGGACCCCGACCTAAAACGCCTCATCGAGCACCTGGAAGGCAAGGTTTCTTCACCCCCCGCTTCATTCAAGCGAGGACTGTCTTCCTTCTGTGTGCAGAATGAGGTGCTCGTGAAGAACATTGCAGCGAGCGATACAGCCTACCTCCTTGTTGTACCTGCTTGTCACTGCGAAGAAGTTCTACAGGCTTCACACGACGAGCCGACAGCTGGACATCTCGGGTTTACTCGCACTCTCCGCCGCATTCAAGACAAGTATTACTGGCCCCAACTGTCTGCCGATATCGCACACTATGTGAAATCCTGCCGAGATTGTCAGCGACGAAAGACCCCTCCCACACGACCAGCAGGATTTCTGAACCCCATTGAACCTCCCTCAAGGCCCTTTCAGTAGATCGGCATGGACTTGCTTGGCCCTTTTCCAACTTCAACATCTGGAAATAAGTGGATCATCATAGCGACCGACTACCTGACCCGCTACGCCGAGGCGAAAGCCCTACCGAACGGAACAGCAGCAGAAGTCGCCAAATTTTTCGTGGAGTGCATTCTTCTTCGACACGACGCCCCCGATGTGCTCATCACGGACAGAGGAACAGCATTCACGGCGGAACTAACGCAAGCCATGCTGCCTTACAGCCAAACCAGCCACCGGAGTACAACTGCATAATATCCGCTGACCAATGGACTGACCGAGCGCCTGAACAAAACCATCGCCGATATGCTCGCCATGAATGTCGATGCCGAACAAAAAACCTGGGATGTCATCCTGCCTTACGCCGCCTTCGCCTACAACACCGCAGTACTGGAGACCAGCCAGATGACGCCTTTTAGGCTCGTCCATGGCAGGGAGGCCACGACCACGCTAGACGCCATGCTGCCCAACGTTACAAAAGAAGAGAACGTCGACGTTGCCGCCTACCTTCAACGCGCAGAAGAAGCTCGAAGTCTTGCCCGATTACGGATTAAAGATCAGCAGCGGTCCGACGCCAGACGCTACAACCTACGAAGACGCAACGCGGAATACAAGCCAGGAGACCAAGTCTGGGTGTGGACGCCCATTCGCCGCCGTGGATTGAGTGAAAAGCTTTTGCGCCGCTATTTCGGCCCGTACAAGGTTCTTGGTCTGTTAGGTGAACTGGATTATGAAGTCATCCCTGACGCAATGACTGCATCCCAGCGACGCCGCGTACGACCAGAAGTTGCCCATGTAGTCCGTCTGAAGCCGTATTATGCGCGCTAAAGGCCGCTGCATTTCCATGCTATATTTTCGCAATTAAGATCCATTTTTTTCTCTTACTAGTCGCATTATTTGTTTTAATGCATATGGTCGATGCTTCTTTGAGAGGGGAGCAATGCCGCGAATATTTGCAGTGTTTGTTCGTTTTTCAAATCTGCCGCCACCCCACTTTATCGCTTTGTTTGCGACGCAAGACGCGTCTAGATTTATCTCGATTGATCGGAGCCAGGCAGAGCTGATTCTACGTTGTTCCGGAATGTTCTAGTAACTTTGCACGCTTTATCTCGAAAGTTTGCTATCAGCTTTAAATTGAGCACGGCCGACAGCGGCGGGCATTCTGTTCGACGACCGCCGAGCACGCTTGTCGCTTCGCCGCCGCCGAGTGATTAGGTCCATTTTGGGTGCAAGTCAGCCCAAAAAACAGTTTTCTTTTAGAAGACCCTTTTGTCCATCTTCATCGCTGCTTCGACTGCCGTCACCACTACGTGACAATATGGCAGTCAGTGGCTCTCATGGCAAATCTAAGGTACTGTGTCTGAAGGTTCGCGTCAACTAGTTTCTGAATGGTGTTATACATGGTGCAAGGAGTTTGGCTGTGCTGGTGCTACAAGGTAGGTTTAGGGCTGCCTTAGTTTCAAGGCGGATCATAGCGTTCACGCGTTCGGTTTCCGTGCGGTTCAATTTGAGATATGGGGTTGCGTATAGAATGCGGCTAAGCGTAAATGCATGCACTAGTTAAATCTACAATGAACGTTTTTCCTAAAACTCGCGTCCAGCAAACTTTTGTCCCCGATAATACTTTCCTACGAAAGTAAACCTGGGTGAGTCGTCTGCATTTATCATTATATCCTCTTTTTATGGGGTTTAACGACCCAAAGCGACTCTGGCTATAAGAGACCCCGTTGTGGAGGACTCCGGATAATTCCACCACCTGGAATTCTTTAACGTGCACTGACATCGCACAGCGTATACGGGCCTCTAGAATTTCGCCTCCATTGAAATGCGACCGCCGTGGCCAAGATCGAACCGGCGTCTTTCGGATCAGCATCACGAGCTGTGTGTGGTGGTAATTTTGCTCTTCTTGTTTCTTTCACATCTGCCGTCGTTCTGCGGCGCTAAAGGAATACACGGGGGTCAATGAGGTAAAAAAAGCAAAAAATACGACGAGGATGGGATTCGAACCCACGCAGGCAGAGCCCAGTGGAGTAGCAATCCACCGCCTTAACCACTCGGCCACCTCGTCACCACATCTGCTAATTTTTGGAGGTGCAAATTAAGCCTTCTGGCTTCCACATAAAGAATTTTTATCAATGTTTATTTTTGCGTACATTGCGAACTCGCAGCTTTTTCTGAAAGTACGCTCTGCCTGACACTGATTTCTTCATTTCAGGTGAATTTGGTGTGCACTGGCGCACAGCCGCACCGCGGCGCTGTGGTGCGCCGCCGCCGGCCGCCATGATTGAAGTGCACCTAGCAGACGAACTCCGACCCGCAAGCGTGTTTTCTTCGCGTGTCGCATTCAGACTGCTGCTTGAAATCCGCGTACATCGCAGATCCGAGTACATCGCGTACATCGTGACAGACGCACGTGACTACGTCGTAAACGAACGCCACTTCGATTGGGCAGCTGCGCTTGTCGAACCTATCGAGGAAACCGGCGCAGCGACGAAAGGTGCTTGCGGGTTTGGTTCCCCTCCATCTGGGATAGAAGCTCGGATATTGGTCATTGACAGCAGCGCTTCCGTACAACCGAAGAGCCGGATGTGGTTCGGACATATTAGCGGGGAAGAGATCGATGACTCAGCGCAACTCAGTAGCTGCGGCGCGTCTGCGGGGCTCTTTCATTACTGGACTTCGTATACCTGCGCAGAGCTGTTGATTTCCAAGCTGTACTACATCTTTTTTTTTGGACGAAGTGCGAAATTTTTGGACGAAGTGCATCCTAAACAAGCGCAGAATGGCCACCAAATTAAGTTTGCTGCGGCGGCTGCGTTTCGATGGAGGCAAAACGCTAAGGCGCCCGTATGCTGTGCGATGTCAGTGCACGTTAAAAAGCCCCAAGTGGTCGAAATTATTCCGGAGCCCTCCACTATGGCACCTCTTCTTCCTTTCTTCTCTCAGTCCCTCCTTTATCCCTTTCCTTACGGCGCTGTTTAGGTGCCCGCCGAGATGTGAGACAGATACAGCGCCATTTCCTTTCCCCAAAAACTATTTTCATTTTCATTTTTAAATATTGAATTAAAGAATGTGACCGTGTGCTTTCTTTGATCTTGAAATGAATTCTTGGGGCATGCGCTTCCTTTTTCGGTGCAGCAGTGGCCACCAAGGTGGCGTCTTTATATCGTGGACGATGTGAGCTGTGCGTTTGCATCGGGGTGATACTGCAAGCTCGCGAGCTGGCGCTGCAACCTCGATCCCTACCAAAACAGCTAACTAATGTTTGCACCGTGCGCTGTGATTCCAGATGTCGGCACGAAAAAGAGACACGACAGTGTGCCGCAAAATTTGGCGCTTAATCGAAAAAAAAACCGGCGCTACGCGTCAGCAATCGCGCCCGCGCGCGGTAAAATAAAACAAAAAAACCAACCCCCTTGTCACTTGGTAGCTGGTCTCCGGCTGAGCTTGCCACGCTGAGTCGAGGGCATCTCCTCTGTGACCGAGACCGCTACCCCCACACGCTCTAAGGGTGTCTGGGAGCGTACGCAAAAGTGCGCGAAGTGGTGACACAGTGACAAGCGCGGACTACCAAGTGCCAGCTAGCATGTACACCCTTCCAATTTTTTAACATGAACGCGGGAGCGTCGACTGGTGGTGGTGGTGGTCGATGCTATGAGGTATTCTGGGGAGGGGGATACTGGTCCCGACGTATGTTGGCCCTTTGGGCATCGCTCTTGGGGACCAGGTGAGGGGGAAGGGGATGAGAGGGGGGACGTCTCTACCGACGAGGAAATCGCTAACGCGCATGCGCGCCGATCATGCCGCTGTAGCTAGCGTCGTCTGCTTGGCGGTTGTGTTTCGTGCAAAGCAACCCCTGCGAAGCAAGTTTTACGGCTGAGTTCCGAGAGCACTTGTTTCGTGTTCTATCTGCTGTGTGTGTCTGTGCCTGTGGGCTGGCGCAAACGCGTAGCGTTCCAAGGACGACTCTAGGCCCCAGTTGCGTTTGCGGGTAGCGTCTCGAGAACACTTGCTTTAACGAAATTAACGCGGCAACATCACGGGTGCTCTTTAATAAGTTTATTGTAAGTAACGATTGCAACTAGTTTCTTGGGCATGTTAGGCTGTTCCCAAATGTATGCTCTTTTCAGAATCACCCACGCTATATGCAGCGGATGAAAACATTTGCTCGCAGCTTCTTAGGGCTCCGATGCTTAACAGCCGATATTGGGCAGGGGTTGCTTCCCACTAATCAGAACTGCCTAGCAGACAAAGCTTACTCCAGCAGCACGAATTGTGGGCGTGCCCTTGCCTAGCACGATTTCTTCTCTCCTTCTTCCGGCGCAGCAGCGCCGGCCAGTCGACGCTCGCGCGTTCATGTTAAAAAAATTGGAAGGGTGTACTGTAGTGTGGAATTTTGTCAACATGGCGTGCAAAGTGCAAAAGTGAACAACTACCTAGCCCAGTCTGCTGCCTTATGAGCGCCCGTTGGGACAATCTTTGAACACCTTCGTGCAAAACAACGACTCCTCCAGAGTGATAACAAGGCTTTCCAAGTCTGATCATGAGTATGCGTTATGTGCAGAGGACTGCCACGCCAGGCATAATCGGCGCCTTTTGTCAGATATTTACCCGGTGTGCTCATGCACCCCAGAGGCCGTAGCGATAGGCCGGATCACCGATAACTTTCCCGCGTATGTACCTGAACTATATGCGGCTCATCGGTTTGACGGAAGCCCTGCGGTCAATGACCACCCTCCGAGCTTCTATCCCAGAATCGAGGGGAACCAAAACCGCGAGCGATTTTCGTCGCGGCGCCTTTCTCGGTCGCCTCGAGCAGAGCTAACAAGCGCATCCGCCCAATCGAAGTGGCGTTCGTTTACGACGTAGTTACGTGTTGCTATCGCGCCCAGCACTACCAGCCGAATCTCTGACGCACGCGGATCCCAAACGGCAGTCTTAATGCGACACCAAGAGAAAACATGCTTGCGGAGCAGGAGTTCGTCTGCTACGTGCACCTCAATAATGGCGGCCAGCGGCGGTAGTGTTCCTATGAGCCATTGAGGAAGCAAAGAATAGAGGAGAGGCGGTTACGTCGAATTTTTTGAAGCCGGCTCCCCCTGCTCCCCCTACTAGACCGCCATCTCGGCGAGCTTGCGCATGCGCAGCAGACAATGTAGCAGGCGACGACGATGCGCCCCGCGTTACCATTGGCTGCGCCGTCGGCCAGACTCCCAGTAGTGTCTGCGAAAACACGTTACTTCCGGCACACTTTTTGAAGCGCAGCTCGTATAGCGAGGGCCTCTCCTGAGTTTTCCTTACTCCATGCTAGGTGGTGGTGAAAACTTTAATGGGCACAGGGGAAATTAGGACACGCAGGCCCTTGGGCCCCCGCACGGCCCCACTGAACTCAAACCTTCATGTCCCGGAGGCTCATGACGCTGGCAGCCCACCCCACCTACCACGAATCCTCCATGCTATGAGCATATACAGGAACATTAGGCGGCGGTAGAGTTACTGTGCGGCGGCGCACCGCACCACAGCGCCGCGGCGTGGCTGTGCAATGAAATGAAATTGGTTTTGGGGGAAAGGAAATGTTGCAGTATCTCTCTCACACCTCGGCCGACACCTGAACCGCGCCGTAAGAGAAGGGATAAAGGAGGGACTGAAAGAAGAAAGGAAGAAAGAGGTACCGTAGTGGAGGGCTCCGGAATAATTTCGACGACCTGAGGATCTTTAACGTGCACTGACATCGCACAGCACACGGGCGCCTTTGCCTTTCGCCTCCATCGAAACGCTGCCGCCGCGGTCGGGTTCGAACCCGGGTACTCCAGAGCAGTAGCTGACCGCCCTAACCACTGTGCCACAGCGGCGAGTGCGCCAGTGAATGCCACCTATACCAACTGACGCAAAAAGAAAATAATATTTATCACAACAGTGAGTCCTTGCAGAAAAATTTTACCGCCAATATTAGACTGTGCTAGAATACTAGCTACCAGTGCGCCACGGTGGCTCAGTGGTTAGGGCGCTCGGCTACTGATCCGGAGTTCCCGGGTTCGAACCCGACAGCGGCGGCGGCGTTTCGATGGAGGCGAAACGCTAAGCCGGCCGTGTGCTGTGTGCGATGTCAGTGCCCGTTAAAGATCCCCAGGTGGTCTAAATTATTCCGGAGCCCTCCACTACGGCACTTCTTTTAAAGCGAAAGCTTTACTACGCCAGCAAGCGAGCCATGACGGCTCGTCGCGCACATCAGCCGTATGCCCTATGCAGTGGCTACGAACGACCTTGAGCCGCCGTTGCCTAGCAACGCCGCAGACGCGCTCCAACAGATGGCGCCGCCGTCGACGCCGCTGCCGTCGCCGCTCGCTCCACCAGATGTGCTCCGCAGGGGTAGAGGGAGAGGAGGTGTAGCCTAATAATAATAATAATAATTGGTTTTGGGGGAAAGGAAATGGCGCAGTATCTGTCTCATATATCGTTGGACACCTGAACCGCGCCGTAAGGGAAGGGATAAAGGAGGGAGTGAAAGAAGAAAGGAAGAGAGAGGTGCCGTAGTGGAGGGCTCCGGAATAATTTCGACCACCTGGGGATCTTTAACGTGCACTGACATCGCACAGCACACGGGCGCCTTAGCGTTTTTCCTCCATAAAGACGCAGCCGCCGCGGTCGGGTTCGAACCCGGGAACTCCGGATCAGTAGTCGAGTGCCCTAACCACTGAGCCACCGCGGCAGGGCAGGTGTCGCCTTGCGGGGGTAATATATATGTGCTTCGCCTCAGTGTATTGTAGTCGTTATGGAGAGCGCAAAAAAGAGGCAACAACGACAGAACGAAGCGAGGTGGAGACAACGCGCTCAATAGACGCCAGAAGAACGCGCCGCACGACTCAAAAAAGTGTCCTAACGAAGATGCGGCTAAAAGTCGTGCCACGTTCCGGAGTGTCTCTTCAACTGCGGAAGAGACCGGTTTGAGTTCTCGAGAGCGTCGGAATGAGACGCTGTGTAGACGACGTGCCTAGGAAACGAAGCTTTCGCAATTCAACTAGGGTTAACTGGAGCTAAACCACGGCCAATTTTTTTCCTTTCTTCTTTCACCCCCTCTTTTATCTCTTGCCTTACGGCGCAGTTCAGGTGTCCACCGATATGTGAGTCAGATACTGCGCCATTTCCTTTCCCCAAAAAACAACTTTCAATTTTTCATTGAGAGAGGCACTGTGCGCCCGTCAGGCACCTCCACCGTCGGCGCTGCATTCAGCGCGACCAGCGGCCAGTTTTGCGTCCCGAGTGGGATGGCTGCCCATAGCAACACATGCAAACAACAGTTTTCAAAGCAGTTTTGTAACTTCACAGTACACCTGTGAATCTTTTCCTTCGTGAGTAAAGCCGAGCGCACTCCAGAACAGACATTGAAATGCTGAAAACTAATTTCAAAGGCAGTGAATTTCTAAAACACCACGATGCGTGCGCGTGTGTCACCCTTGGCTAGGGGTACCGGGCGTGAGTTCCATAGAAACATACTCGAACAAAACTTTCCGAGCAATTTTTTTTTTCATTTCACTGTGTACTCATGAACGCAGTTAACAGTTGGCGAGTCTTTTGAAGGAGACTGACAAAGTACGCAACACCATTTAGAACCCATCTTTCTGATAAAACGCCACGACAGATGTGCGTCGTGAAGCCGGACGTACCCCAAATGGAGCTATTAGAGCAAAGCTTTACTACTCCCTTCCGTACCTTGTTCGGCGTGTGTTTCATAACCATGTGACATCGCCTAACCGCAGCTGTGCCGAAACCGATAAAGAGCGGAAGCTTCGAAAGCAAAGGAAAGGCGCATAACTTTCCCCTGGGGCCGTGGACCTCAGTCGCGCTTTAAGTTGTGACAGATATGCGCTGCATGCGTTGGCATTGACAACGTTGTGGCAGAAACGCGGCACTGAAGCTATAGTCCGTCGACGTTCATTAGCGTTGGTGTTGACAACGTTCTAGACTCCCATGATTTTGAGGAACGGAAGGGAGCATAATGAACTGGCTTCCTGGGTAAGTGGACGCCGCAATCACGCTTTCGGGTCCGTGGCGGTGGTGAGAGAGGGGTGTGGACTGCATGCATTAGCGCTGACGCGTTGTGGCAGACACGCGGCACTGCAGCAATAGGCGGCAGCGTTCAATGGGTGACCAACCTCTCTTGATCAACCATTAATTTAACTGCAACCTGCGAGGATGGCAGGGTCGGCGCGCTGCCTGTCCAGTGTGCGGAACGCACTCAACGTTGCCGACGCCAAGCCGCGTCTTGCCCGATACACCACAGCTTTCGCTCTCAAACCAGGTTCAGCAGTAGTTAATCCGACCCGCCGCGGTGGCTCTGTGGTTAGGGCGCTCGGCTACTGATCCGGATTTCCCGGGTTCAAACCCAACCGCGGCGCCTGCATTTCGATGGATACGAAACGCTAATGCGCCCGTGTGCGGTGGGATGTCAGTGCACGTTAGAGATCACCAGGGGGTCGAAATTATTCCGGAGCCCTCCACTACGGTACCTTTTTCTTCTTTCACTCCCTCCTTTACCCTGCCCTTACGGCGCGGTTCATGTGTCACCGATATGTGAGACAGATTCTGCGCCATTTCCTTTCCCCAAAAACCAATTTTCATTTCATTTTAGTTAAACCGCAGCTAATTTTTTTTCAGCTGCCAGTACTTTGCAACTAAACCTCTTAGAATGCGCCTGCCGTAGACTGCATGACCGCCCCATTATTTTTTCAGAAACATTTCCTTATCACTTATTCGCCACTATCACCGATGGGACACCCCTCAGTGACGACGGGCTTGAATCCATGCTATCCGTTCAGAGGTGAGAGTGTGAGTGGCATGTTGTGCTGTGTTGCGGAGCTCAAGTGTAGTCCTCGCTGTTGGTCCTTGCAAAGCGTTGCGATGTAGTGAAGCTTACCAGCTGGCGGGCCTGCATGCTCGTGCAGAGTTGCTGAACTGTTTTCAAGTATGTTACATTCACGTGACTTTTATATTGCTTGTATGTTGTTGAAATGTTTTACATGCTTGAGGAAGGTTATTAATGTAAAAGCATTTCTAGGCTATGTCGAAGGGGTCGTGTCAACAAAGCGTGTCACCTAAATGCGTCCACAGCAGTTATGGCGTTCTCAGAAGAGATAGCATCCAAATGAATGTGTGACATTCCTTGTGTGCTACGAGGTACATACCTTGTGTGTGCTACGAGGTACATTCCTTGTGTGTGCTACGAGGTACATTCCTTGTGTGTGCTACGAGGTTCCGCGTTCCACGGCGCGGCGTAGACGGAGACCCAGATGACAGCGGCATCATCAATTACCCAGCCATGCACTTTGAGTGACGACCAGAACGAAGGGGTTTAAGCCCAACCGGACCCAACCGGACCCGCCGCCGCCGCCGCGGGGAAACAGGCTTTATCCTCCCCAATTGGCGTGGCGGTTCCAGGGGCGGCCCTCCCGAACACATTCCAGGACAAGGGAACTGTCAGCGATCCAGAGCGCGCCTTACCTTGAGGAGCGAGTGTCAGTTGATGGATGAAGAATGGAGGCCGGTGACCCGCGGGAACTGTCAGCGGGCCAGAGCGCGCCTTACCACAGCCGACGCTATGCGCTACCTCGAAGACAACCTTCTTTCCCTCGGACTCAACACGTGAGGGGGGCGAGACAATAAGTGCGGTGGTATGTTTGTGCGCCCAAGTGAAAGCCCTAGCCCCCCCCCTCCTTCCCCTCCGGCGTGGGCGTCCTCACCCTAGGGAGTGTGGAGAAGAGGATATAAAAATCGAGAAGCAGTACGGAAGAAGAACGCTCAGGACGACATCGTTCGCCAAGAGGGCCTTCAGCGCCGAAGCCCGACGGCGTGCAGCTTCTGCCAGCAACCGCTCGAGCCCAACTCCGGAGCCACTCCATCGCCCCCATGAAGTCGTCGGCACGTAAGCTCGGACGCCCCAGCCTCTGATGTATAATCTTAATCATGTGTAATTATTGAATATATCTGTTTGTTTAAACTGAGCCATACGGTGTCTCTTTGCCTCTCCGTCCCGTGTGGACCTGCGCATTATGGGGGTCATCACACTGGTGTCAGAAGTGGGGTCTCAAAAGCAAATGTCCTCTGAATGCTGCGACATTCATGACTTCAAAATTGTAATCAAAAGGGAATCACGGGACTGATTGTGGGACTTTTACCCCCATTTGAGATGCTTGAGGCACCGGAGGGCTTGAGAAAAAAAAATGTCTGTATCTGAGGGAGCTCCCACTCCACAGCCGTCGCTCGGAGCAAGCATGCTGGCATTAGGAAGCGTCATTCCGACGTTTACGGGAGATAAGACAGGGGTTCCAATCTGCGATTTCTTTTCCATGCTAGAAGAGATTGGGAAAATGGGGGGATGGTCCGATGCTCAAATGCTGGGAATGGCGAGGTGTAAGATGGCAGGAGCTGCTCATGATTTTGCATGGCGAGACGAAAAAGTAAAATCCACAAAATCATTTGCGGAATTTAAGAAGCTCGCGTTTGAGCATTTCGACACTGAACCACGTCACGTGCGGGTACAGAGGTTCCGTGACGCCGTACAGATGGTAGGGGAGGACGTGCGAACGTTTGCGTCGCGGCTTCAGCGCTTAGCGCGCGATACGTTAAGCAGGGAGGAGGAAGGAGACCAGCTAAAGAAAAAATACGCGGAGGATATACTTAAAGAGGAAATGACCGCTTTGTTCGTGGCTGGTCTGCAAGACCCCGTGCGCCGGTTCGTGCTCTCGCGCAAGCCGAGCAATTTCGACCAAGCCGTGGAGGCCGCATTGGATGAGGAACGAAATGAGGCGTTAACGACAGCCGCAGCGAGAGTACGCGTCATAGAGAGAGCGGTGCTCAACCCTGAGGTTGCTCTCTTGACAGAGCGATTAGATCGCTTAGAACAGCTGCTATCTCAGCAGGTAGAAAGCCAGGTTGAAGCGCGCGCTCAACAGCGCTCATTCGCTGGAAACCGGAGACCGCCACAAAGCTACAGGCGCGGTATGCGAGATTTTGAAGAAATCGTATGCTTCGCTTGCCAGGGTCGCGGACACATCGCCAGATTCTGCCAAAACGTGCGCCGTGGGGAGCCACAAAGAGAAGCAGGCGAGACACGCCCTAAGCAAGCCTACAGCGGGGCTCCAGATACCGAGACAAAAAACTAGTTAGTCCTCCCCAGCCTGAGGAGCGTGGGGAGGGAGCAGTGGATGATGAGGTGGTGGTAGTTTGTGTGGCCGACGAGGCATGCCCTGTTGTGCGTTGCAAGTTAAATGGTTGTTGCATGGAATTGTTGATAGATACGGGGTCAAAGGTGACATTGCTTAAGGAGAGCAGTTTTAACACGCTTCGAAGGAAGGGGGACCGCGAGGTGTTGGAAGCGTCTGGTGGTATGGCAACCAAATTTGTAGGCATAACGGGGGATCCTCTTGGCATAAGTGGACTCTACCGGTTACACTTCTCTCTCGGCGGAATTGCATTGGAGCACCCCTGCTACGTATGCCCGGACACGGTGTCTCTGCCAAACGGAGTGTCAGGTATATTAGGGCAGGATTTTTTGAGAAAAGGGAAGGTAGTAGTCTCATTCTCTGAGGAAGAGGTTAATGCGGGCGGCTCAAAAGTTCCGTTTTTGAACAGGAGAGGGGCTGAGATTCGCATTACCGATATTGACACCCGTCAAACAGTGGGATCATTGGAGAAGGTATATTCGCGGGTTGCCGTCAGGCTGGTCGATGAGGCGGTCGTCCTTCCTTGGTCGGAGCACATTTTGTACGCGTTTGTGCCTTCAGATGTAGAGAGCGGCGCCGTGGGAGTGCTTGAGCCGGTCGACTCTCTCAGCAATGGCCTGAAGGCAGCCGCGTGCCTCGTGACAGTTAATGACGCCCACAGAGTGCCCCTACGGGTGGTTAACTGTAGCCAGCAGCCACTGAGCCTTCCCAAGAACAAAACATTGGCTTTCTTCACCTCTGCGATAGAGAAACGTGAGCCCACCGATACGGTACTCGCAACTGTAGAGCATGCTAGTCCTCCGGCTGCTCCAAAGGTGTCATTCGATCTTTCTCACGTAAATTCCAGGGAGAGGGAGGCTCTGGCTGGTTTGCTGAACGACTACTCGGAGGTATTCGCCGCGTCCAACCTGGATTTGGGCTGCTGTGGCGTTATAAAGCACAGGATAGAAACCGGCACTTCATCGCCCGTTTACCAGCGTGCGTACAGGATTCCTTACTCCCAACGTGGGGAGATGGAGCGGCAGGTGCAGGACCTGATTGATCGCGGCATTGTCGAACACTCAAAGTCACCCTGGGGAGCACCAGCACTATTGGTGGAAAAGCCAGATGGCTCGTATCGATTGGTAGTGGACTACCGCAAACTAAATGCCGTAGCTCGCATCGATCCATACCCCATCCCCAATATACAGGAGACGCTTTCTCAGCTGGGCTCTGCCAGGTACTTCACGGTAGTGGACATGGCGGCGGGATTCTGGCAGATAGCAATGGATCCGGCAGATGCCGAGAAAACGGCATTCGACACGCCCTCAGGGCACTATGAATGGAAAAGAATGCCGATGGGTCTGGCCAACAGCCCTGCTGTCTGGCAGAGAACCGCTGATGTTATCCTGGCAGGTCTTCTGGGGAGGCTGTGCTTCGTGTATATGGATGACATTATCATATACAGTGACAGTTTTGAGAACCATTTGCGCGATATTGAGCAGGTTTTGGTGCGACTAAGAGGAGCGGGTCTCAAGCTGAAGCCCTCTAAGTGCCAATTTTTCAAAAACGAGGTGAAATACCTCGGGCACGTTGTTTCAGCTGACGGCGTGCGACCGGACCCTGAGAAACTAAGGTGTGTCTCGGATTTTCCATCCCCGACTAGCGTCCGCCAGGTCCGGCAGTTTCTCGGCCTGGTCGGTTACTACCGAAGGCACATAGAGGAGTTCGCCAAGCTCGCTAAGCCGCTCACCGCCTTAACAGCCAAAAATGTCGCCTTTCGCTGGGACGAAAACGCGGAGAATGCTTTTGGGGCCCTGAAAAGGAAGCTAATGAGTGCACCGCTGTTGCGCCACCCGGATTTTAATTTGCCCTTCGTTATGGCCACAGATGCGTCAAAGTTCGCAGTTGGTGCCGTGCTATCTCAGGTTATCGAGGGCAAAGAACATCCCGTTGCTTTTGCTAGCCGACAGCTGAGCCCCACAGAGCAAAAGTACGGAGCTACGGAAAGGGAGTGCCTCGCCGTTGTCTGGGCAGTAAAGCACTTCAGATGCTACCTTTACGGCCGCAAATTCAAGCTAGTCACAGACTGCCATCCTCTGAAATGGGTGATGAGTGTCAGGGACCCTAGCTCGCGACTCGCTAGATGGAATCTACACCTGCAGGAATACTGCTTTGAAGTTGAGCACAAGCCAGGAAAGACACATCTGAATGCTGATGCACTCAGCCGCACAGCTGCCGTGGCAGCTATAGATGAGTTTGTCCCCGTAGTCGACCCCGCCGAATTACGCACAGAGCAGTGCAAAGATCCTGACCTGAAGCGAATAATCGAAAGCTTAGAGGGCGCACCGTCTCACCCCGAACAGCTAGGTTATTTCGTTGACAAAGACGGCACCCTGTGTCGGCGCACGAGGCCAACCAGGAAAGGGAGACCAGAGAAAACCGCTTGGGAGAGAGTTGTCATACCTCGGTCGTGGACAGAAAGGGTTCTTCGCGCGTTTCACGATGCGCCATGCGCCGGTCATTTTGGCGTAGCGAAGACACGCAGGCGTGTGGAGCGTTTGTACTTTTGGAGTGGCATGCGACAGGATGTTAGAGACTACTGTGCGAAGTGTCATTCCTGTCTCGAAAGAAAAACACCCAAGGGACGAAGACCAGCTCCAATTCAGCCGTTCCCTGAGGTTTCGGCTCCCTTCGAGCGGACAGGTATAGACATAATGGGCCCATTTCCCACGACCACTTCCGGAAACAAGTACATTTTAGTATTTGTCGACCACCTTTCAAAATACGCGGAAGCGGTAGCACTCCCAGATCAGAAGGCAGACACGGTTGCAAGAGCATTTGTCGAACAGATCGTGCTCCGACATGGACCCCCGAGGCAACTCTTGACAGATCGGGGAACGAACTTCGTGTCGCAGCTAATGAGGAGAGTTTGCGAGCTGCTTAAGATCGCTAAGAAGCAGACAACACCGTACCATCCGGCTTGCAACGGCGCGGTGGAGCGACTGAACCAAACCGTGGCCGGGTTCCTGTCACATTTTGTTTCGCGCGACCAGCGGGACTGGGACTTGTGGCTCCCGTATGCAATGTTTGCCTACAATTCCGCAGCACACGAGAGCACGGGCGAATCGCCATTCTTTCTTCTCTACGGCCGAGACCCGGACCAGCCTAGTGAAGTGCCAGAGGGCCCCCGTCGTGTCCCATACGCTTCACTGGACGACTATAAGGTGGAGTTAGAATCGCGCTTGCAAGTGGCGAGGGACATCGCAAAGGAGGCCTTAAAGAAAGCGGCGAAGCGCAGGAAGGAGGTGCACGATCGCAGTGCTAGAGACGCGCCGTTTAATGTGGGGGACAGCGTGTACATTGAAAACTGCCAAAGGCAGATTGGGCTAGCTCGTAAGTTCCAGACGAAGTGGAGAGGACCGTGCGAGGTTGTCGAGAAGCTTTCTCCGGTAAACTTCAGAGTCCGAGACGTGAACCGGCGCTTGATAAGGATACACGCAAATCGCCTCAAGTCGGCACCGGTTCAGTATTCACGAAATGAGGAAAGGGAAAGCGCGGATTTTGATGGGGACAGAAGTGAAGCGGAGCGCGCAGATAGTTCGCAAGAAACGCCCTCTCCTGCATTTGTTCGGCAGGCGCCAGAGGTGACGGCCAGAATGCCACCGGATTTACTTCATGCATTGCTAGAAGAAGAAGCGCGCGAGGTTGCCGCGCAGATAACGCCAGGAGAGGCTCCTGCCACGAGCCCTCGCGAGTCCCAAAGCAGACAAAGGGTCACAGACTTACTTAGTATGACTCATGAAGGCCGATATCCGCTGCGAAATCGGAAAGCTAATTCGGACTAATGGTGTAAACAGAGCGGAGTTGTGAACTGGTCAGAATTGTGTAATGCCGCAGCTCATAACATTGCTATATGCGTATGTGTTAAGTTATCGGAGTTAGTAGTTAAACCTTTCTGTCATTAAGTAACACCTTCACAGGAGAGCATGCGGAGCGCATGCAGAACCTGCCCTACTTCCTTTCGTTATCTATATTTTTGTCTGTGCCGTGATCGTGCTAGAAGTGGGAGCTCCTTTGTAACTGTGGTAAATTTATTTCGTCCAGTTTGGACTAGAAAGGAGAGGCTTGGGTGCTGAGTTTCATGTTTATCTGTAAAAGAAGATCAGTGCTGCCCCTGGAGACGCCAGTTATGACAGCGGAGGCATATGGTGTTGTGCAGTGGTGTTGAGTGCAGCGAAAAGTGTTTTGTCGGACGCACTGTGCGAGGCGATTCAGAAAGACAAGGGGAGCTGCGTGGACTCAAATGTTCGGAGAACATTCTTCTGGAGGGTGAGCGAGTGTGACATTCCTTGTGTGTGCTACGAGGTACATTCCTTGTGTGTGCTACGAGGTACATTCCTTGTGTGTGCTACGAGGTTCCGCGTTCGACGGCGCGGCGTAGACGGAGACCCAGATGACAGCGGCATCATCAATTACCCAGCAATGCTCTTTGAGTGACGACCAGAACGAAGGGACCCGCCGCCGTCGCCGCGGGGAAACGGGCTTATCCTCCCCAATTGGCGTGGCGGTTCCAGGGGCGGCCCTCCCGAGCACATTCCAGGACAAGGGAACTGTCAGCGATCCAGAGCGCGCCTTACCTTGAGGAGCGAGTGTCAGTTGATGGATGAAGAATGGAGGCCGGTGACCCGCGGGAACTGTCAGCGGGCCAGAGCGCGCCGTACCACAGCCGACGCTATGCGCTACCGCGAAGACAACCCTCTTTCCCTCGGACTCAACACGTGAGGGGGGCGAGACAATAAGTGCGGTGGTATGTTTGTGCGCCCAAGTGAAAGCCCTAGCCCCCCCCCCTCCTTCCCCTCCAGCGTGGGCGTCCTCACCCTAGGGAGTGTGGAGAAGAGGATATAAAAATCGAGAAGCAGTACGGAAGAACGACGCTCAGGACGACATCGTTCGCCAAGAGGGCCTTCAGCGCCGAAGCCCGACGGCGTGCAGCTTCTGCCAGCAACCGCTCGAGCCCAACTCCGGAGCCACTCCATCGCCCCCATGAAGTCGTCGGCACGTAAGCTCGGACGCCCCAGCCTCTGAATCTTAATCATGTATAATTATTGAATATATCTGTTTGTTTAAACTGAGCCATACGGTGTCTCTTTGCCTCTCCGTCCCGTGTGGACCTGCGCATTATGGGGGTCATCACATGGCATTGGCGTCCTGCGGGCTGCCTCTATATGTAGGCATATACAGCGCAGTGATTTACAACACGCTCCCCTGCAGACCGCTACGCAGAGGCACTGACTGATCGTCCAAGATTAGAAAGCACGCACGCACACACTGCGCGGCTGCAGTGGCTGGTCCTCGAAAAGGTGCTCCAAAACAAAGAAAAAGGAGTGAGCACCCACCGACGACTGCTGTCTCGATTTCTAATGTCAGACGTCTACCGCGATGCACGAAAATACAACCCCCGAAAAAGAGCGAACAAGGTCTGGCTTTGTGACCAAGGCTTACCAGTTGTCATGCCGTGTCGGGAAGTCCATTTCAGACGGCGCTTGGCATAGGGGGCAGAGTAAACGCTAGCAGCTCACCTTGGCATGACGTTCTTCGTCCGGTCGATGATGAGGCCGTCTGCAGTAGCCGCGGCGATCAAACACGTAATTTAAAGAGACCGAGGCCGTGTGGGCATGCATGCAGTACGTCCCGGAAGTCTCTCACTTGCGGCCCTGTTGCCTCGTGTATCTCGTTCTATTCAAGCGACACTGCAAACACATAGAAGTTGGCCTGTATCATAAGCATGCCGCATTGTAATCACGAGCATACAATCCTCACTGAAACCGGGGCTTTTATAAGCTAATCAAGAACAAAAAACGAAATACAGGTGTCGCCGCAAGCGGCCGATTTCACAAATGAAATGTATGCGTCGACAGCGATGTATACGTCATGCACCTCAAAAGAGCGGCAACCCGGCCTTTTCTGAAAAAGGCCCTCATTGACCCAGTTAGCCTAACACGTGGCACTTCTCAAGGTGCAGTGTTGCCCCCCCCCCCCTCAACCTCGGCATGACCGCCCTAGCTAGAACGCTCGCCTCCATCTCCACTCTGCATCATCATTTCTACGCCGGTGACGTCGCCACTCTGGTGTACCAGCGGGTCCTCCGGAGATGTAGAGAACACTCTGCGCCAAGGTCCCATCTCCCTCCTTTCTTTCATAGACCGAACTTCAAGCCGCTCCAGAAAAATATGGACCACTTCTCCTCACGCACACGCAATATCACCGGTGCAATCAATCACCCGTCTCACTTCACATCAACGACCAACTGATACCCCGACTCAACACAACGCCAGGTTCTTGGCATGCACCTTCACACAAAACAGAACACGCCCTCCGTTTAACATGCCATTAATGCATGCCATCAAGTCACTCACTTGGTTCGGCGGGTAGTCAGACGTCACGCTGGGCGAAGTGGGTCGCGTGCCACGCAGCTAGCACATGCCTTAGCCCTGCAGCCTAGCAAAATCTTTTTTCAAGATAATGTTGCTCGTGCGAACCGGTCTCTGATCTCTTGACTACACGTGAATAAACTTGAAACTGTTTCTGATGTTCTCCGTTTGTTGCTGTACTATTTACCGATTACATCTGCCTTTGCTGTGCGCTAAAAGACGCAAGCTCCGTGCGCTTGGGAAAGCCGAACAGGTATTCCCCAGGACTATGTTTAACAGACGTTTGAAGTTGAACATTGTTCGTTAAAGGCCAGAAGGAAAACAACAAAGAATAAAAGGGCTAAATTTTTTTATTAGGCAAAACATATCTTGCTAATCTCAGTTCTTTAGAGGACTTTTACTTAACGGGCGTTAGTAACAGCATTTCCTCAAACCTTCGGTGCGAAAGAGCCTCGCGACGCGGCCGTGCTTTAAGCCAAGCAAATGAAAAAAGCCTCTGTATGCAGGAACACACGAGCACTTTGCCATGTTGTATTTCATGAAGATGGCTTTTAACGCGTTGTAGCGTTAAGGGTCCCGTTCAGAGGAGAAACGGTCGTGGTTGACGTTGGCGTGTCGAGAAAACCGGGATTGGTCAAGGACCGGCCGTGATGTCACGATCACATGACCTCGCGTGGGTAACTAAAACACCCCACAACGATCATACAGTACAACAATTGTGACGTAACAACAGAATTTTTCATTTCACTACCGTGTCGTGACGTCATTCCGCCATCATTACGTTGTACCTCTGAAGAAAGAACAACAATTGCGCTGAAATGCGTCAGCTGATGCATTTGGCGCTGCCGGTGCTGATGGCGCCATTTACCCACGTGTGGAAGACCTTTACCGTGCTTAAAAAGTAAACAACAAACGTTATGTAAGGCCCTGAGCATGAAGTCGAAAGTCTTCCATTTCTGTTTGCAACCACCACAACTTGAAGTAACCGTGAAGGGGTGTTGTTTCTACCGTATCGGTGAGCCTGTTTCTTTCTCTCTTCTGTCACTGAGAGTGCAGAAGCTCAACATAAACTCATCTGTCTGCCAAACATGCTCAAGTATCGTTAAAATGCTCCGTACACTAAAAATGTATTTTCGATACCGATACTTTCCTTTTTTGCAAGGGATGCCCAATACCGATACGCAAAACGTATCGAAAGATAGCATCGGTAGATTTTTTGGTGGATGAGGCAGTGCCACATAGTTGTGCGAATTGTGCATATTTGCTGGTAAAATTCCTGCCACCAGCGCGCCCGCATACTGGGACCACTGAAAACTTTATACAGGGGCAGTGGCAGACACATCCAAGTGCTTCCGCGGCCAGAAGTCGAGTTCATGCGCTCCCCGTCTGCAAAGAGCCCTCTTCGTACCCCACGAAACACGAAAAGTTCCTGTATAAATCTATAAGTCATCTACACCAAGACGTTTTCACGTCTTAAAGAAGTATAGCCAAGATTTTATATAGCCGTCCGAAGTCTTGAAGACCTCCTGTAGCCTAGGCTAATGTAACGCTATCTGTCGACTACAAGAGGTTTTCCTTCACATCTTGTAGACTTCTAGGTGATACCTTGCTTGGCTGTAAAGAAGCGTTTTAGCTCTTTTGTAGCTGTGGTATCCGATGCTAGTAGTTGGTTAATAGAGGTCTTACCTAGCTGTATAGATGTATTTTAGCCATTTTGTATCTGTGGTAATGTAATGCTGTTAAATGAAAGGAACTTTAGGAAGAACCCATCCTTGATGTCCGACAAGCAGTAAGAACTGTGAAGGAAGTACAAGCGCCTTGCATGCTTGGGAGACAAAATATGGGCATTGAGGGTGTGTGAGAAAACCTGTTGCTGTGCTGTCTTTTGCCTCTCTTGTCTGACGCTTGGAATGTTGTCTGCTGATTTAAGACGTATTTGCTTCAGCAGAAGTCTCGGTACCAGGTAATTAGTTCATGAGATAATGCAGAAGTTTCTTTTGCAACAAAACTTTGCATATCAAGAGTGCAAAAGAAACTACTTTGTCATTTCATGTATTGACTGCCTGGCCAGTCAATTGACAACTGGCCGAATTCTCTAGACAACTCTCTAGACAACTGTCGAAATGCCAAGAGGGACAAGAGAGCACGGCAACAAGTTTTCTCAGATACACACATTTTTTTCCTAAGTGTGCAAGACATCCGTATTTTCTCCAAACTGAGCTCTTAATGCTCTTGAGACATCACGAAGAGCTCTTCGCAAAGCACCTTTCCCTTTGGCTGCTGCGTAACTATAAGTTAATTGTGGAAACGTGACATATTCTTGCAATGCCTGCTGCAAGATGAAATTTTGGGAAGGCAAACTGTATTAATTAAATGTAATCATAGTAGAACTACAAGTAAAATTCAGACTAAAGAAATAAAAATAGCCGCTCTGGTGGTTCATTTTCTCAATGCAGGCAGTGTTCTCGGCGCAAAAAAAAGAGCAAGAAATGGCTTCAATTAAAGAATCAAACATTTTATTGCCTCAATGAAACATAACTGCTACTTAAGATTAAAAACAGTGAAATGTTGAATCAAAACACAAGACAAATACCTCAAGAGAACAAAAATTGACACTTCGAAGGAGCAGTTGACAGCCGTCTCCTTAAAAATGGCAGGCACCAGGCCCATGTCTCCCATGAACACAGATGTTCACAGTCGCACTACACAGCGGGCATAAAAAAGGCCATGGTTAGTGGGCAAACAGAACAATTCACGTCAATTTTCAGCGCTCAATATTTGCGTCTGACTGTGTGCGTGTGAACAGAGACAAAATACACGAAAGAACCAGCAGTTAATAACTGTATATCATGTTCTATGTATCATGTTCATGTATCATGTTCTAGCATGCTGCTGTAAGTAGTGTAAAATAATAAAATAACGAAAATATTGCTTTAGTTTTGAAACTTGGGTGAGATTAGTCCATTTGCCCTCGCTTTATAAACCACTGCTATTTCTGAAAGGCTTACACATTTGCCTCCTCTTTGTTGAGTTGTTGTTAAGGCACTGCTATTTTACCTTCAGTATTGCAATCATTACTTCAAAACTCGAACAATGTGATTTTAAGTTTCCAATGTGCGTAATCTGCAGGTATGCATACCTGTGCTCGTGCAGAAATTCATTCAGACATTCAGACAGATCGACATGTATGCACAGGGTTTTCAATCTGGCCGGGCTGGAGGCAATTACCACCTCTCTCTTTTTAATTTTCATTCCTTCCTTGAAACTAACCAGCCCTTGCTCTTTTGGCAAACTGTAGCAGATCTTAACAAAACGAAAAGTTCAGGTCAAGCCAATAATAGAATTTGTGAAATATTTTTTTGCAAATAGCCTGCACCTATACAAGAAAGCATGAAGTAAAAGAAAAAAAGGGTCAGCTATGAAGAGTGCGTAACAGAACTTTTGAGGTTGAGCAGGCCAGGAGGTTCTCTGAAAACCTCTGCGCCGAAAAAGAAATGTACAGAGTGAATTCATTCAAGAATAAAACACTAGCTGTGCACACTGCAATGGCGTGCCAAAAATTCAAGGAGGCCTGCCTGCCAAGGGGCCACTTCCTTATATCGTCAAACAGCCAGCACACATACAGAGCTGCACCACTGAGTAGATTTCCTCAGTGTCATAACTGTCAATCTTAATGAAACAAAAGCTTGACAGGTCCATGCAGTAATACATCCCGATTTTCACGGTTCCCTCAGCTACTTTATTTTTTCTCTACCAACTGTGGATCTAAGGCGAAACAAAACGCTTCCATATTCTTTAGCAACTAGTCATATAAAGGTGTAAACATCAAATGAAATAGCTGAGGGCAGCCCTGTTCAAATAAACAGAAATCAGGCAATCATATTTAACTGACAAAGGAGTCTTCCATATTTTCACCAAGGCCTGGAACAACACAAGCCATCGACAATATATTGCTTGAGCTCTTGGCTTGCTTGGCTTATGGATGCAGTCATTGAATTTCATGAAACTGATACAACTTCCGCTACATAACTGCTTGTAAATTGTAAATTGCGGGGTTTAACGTCCAGAAACGACACATGGGCAACGAGGGGCGCCGTAGTGGAGGGCTCCGGATTAATTTGAACGACTAGGGGTTCTGTAACGTGCGCTGACTTAACACAGCACGTGGGCGTTTCCGTATTACGACTTTATCGACATACGGCCGCCTTGGCCGGCGTCAAAAAGCTTGCGATCTTGGGTTTGGCAGCCGAACTCAAAGCCACACAGCCACCCCGACAGGTTTCATGATCAGTTCGTGATAATGGATAGTGAACATTCTTTTCCGCCATTATAAGAATAACCAACACTCTCTTAACAAAAGTATCACTGATGGTAATCAAATTAAGTTGAATTGAAACTCTCGCGAGGACAGAAGCGAGTTGTTGGCAAGAATAAAATCCTGCCAGGATGCAATCGAGCAGACTTCGCTGCGTAGAAAAAATTCGCGCCTCCAACCTGTGCTCAAGCAAATCTGGTTGCTTTGAAGCTAAGCCACAAATGAACACTTCATTTTTCTAGGGTTATTGACGGCTTTCGTTAGAAAGCAGCTTATAGAGGATGTTAAATATGCGACAGCAGCCTAGCTGCACCCACTTGACGAAAGCTCAAACACGTGGGAACGCCCTGTTTTCGTACATCGAACGCTACACTTTGGTATGCAAACACCGGCTGACACAGTTTTGTGATCTGAAAAGCAAAGCAGAGACACACTAGCCGACGGTTAAATCAGCCGCATTAGCGGCTTAGCCGCAGTGAGGTTGATGCTTTCACCACACACGAGAAATGGAAGGTGCCTTACTTTTGCAGAAGACGAGGTTCACATTTCAGCGCAGTCATGCTATAGTAAAAGATATGGCGCGAATAGGCACCGACTGCGAGGGTGGCATGACGCAACGACCGAGGTGGTGGCAAGTTGGCGCCGGAGAGACAGCTCGCAGCCGCGGAGGGACGCTGGTCCCTGCGAGGCACGCCGCCCAGGCAGGGTGTCACCTGATAGTACCATGGCCTGCGCTTGGAGCGGCGACGCCTCCGTGACGGACGCCGGGGGTCCCGGGAACCAGCCGAGATATTTCCTTCACAAGGAGAGACCGACTAAGAGCTGGCTGGCGAGGACGACCCCGAGGGGTGAAGAAAAGGCTCGAGAGGACGCGGCCAGCGGGACAGACAAAGGGAGAACGGTTTGGGAAACCGTGCACAGAGGCCGCATTCTGATGGCAAAGTGTTGTCGCCGCAATTGTGAATAGATGTAAATAAATTAGGCACTGTATCGAATTTTTGGTGTGGTCCGGCTTCATTGGGAGGTAACGGCCGCCGGGTTCCGGGAACCAACCGAGATGCCTTCACAAGGAGTCGACCAAAGGGAACAACGGGGAAGCAAGGGCGAACCAGAGCAAGCTGGATAGGAGGACCCAGAAGCGAGGAGACAGGAAAGGGAAGAACGGGGAGACAGATGGTGGATGCCGAGACGAGAGGCCGCATCCCGACGGCAGCAAAGTTGGCTCAATTTTGTAAAAAGTGTAAATAAATTCTGCTGTATTTTTCATTCCGTAGTGGTGCGGCTTCGTTGGGAGTAGCGTGGAAGAGTTAGCAAGAACCTGTCTGAGTCAGGCAGGTTCCTTCCTCCGTTCTCTATTTTGTTTTCCTCTCCTCCCGATTCAACCAGACCACACCAAAAATTCCGATTACACAGTGCCAAATTTATTTACATCTATTCACAGTTGTGGCGACACCACTTTGCCATCAGGATGCGGCCTCTCTGCACGGTGTCCCAACCCGTGGTGGTTGGCGGTGGTGGTTGATACTTTGGGATATTCTGGGGAGGTTATACTGGACGCGGGTTATGTTGCCCAATTCGTGGGATCACTCTTGGCGCCCAAGGGGAAGGGAATGAGGAGGTGGGTGGGGGATGGGGAATTCTGTCGCCGTCTACGCTGAGCTCGTATTCCGGGAATCGTGGCGGTAGCCGGTTCTCCACAATCACCGGGCAGCAGGTCCGCCACAGCAGCAGAATCGGCACCAGGGAGGGGGAAATGAACGGCAACGCGCTGGGAGTGGCGCGCGCGCGTCAGGGGCTTGCAGGAGGCAAGCAGCGTGGTCTCCGACCAGCCGCAGAGCTAGCCAGAGCGCATCAATGACTGCAGGGCAGCGGGGTCTGTCAGCAGGCGGCCGCCACGTTGGTTGGTACATGCGGCAGCAGGTGAAGAACGCGGGAAACTACTGTAGGGTAGCAGCGCGGCGGGAGACGCTGAAATCCCCCGTCTCCGGTGGCGCGTAGGGAGCTGTAAGCACAGCAGTGGCGTCAGGCAGCTGGCGCCACGAGGTCTGGCGGTCGGTATCAGGAGCGCAGGATACAAGCCTGGGAGTACCGCTGGACGGCGCGAAGAGGCCCCACGCACGTCAGAGTGGGTGGTGTGGGCGGTATGCTGCATGAAGGCTGCTCTCGCTTTCGGGATCAACACAGCACCGATGGCGGGCGGGCCGCCGCCATCGGTGTCCGCTATGCCGTCTGCCGGGGGTTTGCAGGAAAGATGGGCCGTCGCCGCTGCAGCTGCCGACGACGGCCCGGAGAAGCTGTCCCGGTGGGCATAGACTACACGGCCGACGATGCGGCCGCCGGGTAGTAAGGCCTACTTGAAGTAGGAGCGTGGCCGCCTAAGCCGCCGACGGACGGTAGAGAGGCCCTAGTAGGGGCGGAAGGGCGCCGGTCGGCGCGGGTCGCGCGCGGTTGTCCTCGAGCTCGTCCGAAGGGCAGGCAGGAGGATGGGCCGGGCGCGACGAGGGCTTGAGCATGACGGTAACGTCAGGAGGCTCGAATACGTCAGGAGGCATCCGCACTCCTCGGAGGTGCAGACGGAACTCGATCTCCCCTTGTCTGTCCCGCTGGTCGCGTCCTCTCGAGCATTTTCTTCCCCAGTCGGGGTCGTCCTCGCCACCAGCTCTTTGTCGCTCTCTCCTTGTGAAGGAAACATCTCGGCTGGTTCCAGGAACCCAGCGGCCGTCACGGAGGCGTCGCCGCTCCAAGCGCAGGCCATGGTCCTATCAGGTGACACGCTGCGTGGGCGGCATGCCTCGCAGGGCCCAGCGTCCCTCCGCGGCTGCGAGCCGTCTCTTCGGCGCCAACTTGCCGCCACCTCGGTCAGTGCGTACCGTTCCGTCTGGACCTCCGAGGGGAGCGGATGCCTCCGGCTTCTCCTCCCGAGACGTGTTCCCGCCCGACGACGACGCCGTCTCGCCTCAGCCACTCCCGGTGCACCCTCCTGCCCGCCCTTTGGACGATCGCCAGGAGCACCGCGCGCGCCCAGCGCAGTCCGGTGCCCTTCCCCAGCTACTAGGCCGCCCCGCCGACCCGCCGCCCGCGTAGGCGCCCCTCGCCCTACTCCTCGTAAACGGCGGTATTCAGCGTACCCCGCCGCACTGCCTCCCAGCAGTTTCTTCGCGGTCCTCACCGGCCGTCACGTGGTGGCTTCCTGCAGGCAGCCCCGCTGGCTGCAATCCTAGCCCGCCTCTGGCCAGCTTTTCGGCTGGTTCGGGGTCATGTCTGCTCGCCTCCCGCAAGCCCCCAAGGCGCGCGCGCCGTTCATCCTCCCCTTCCCTCTTGTGGCTGCTGCTGCGGTGACCTGCCTTCCTGGAAGCCGAGGACCATCTACCGCCGCACCCCTAGGTTACGTGCCTGGATTACGTGCCGTGCCATTGGTGACCCCGCGGACAGAGACGGTGCCCCCCCCTTCCAAATATCCCAATCCCCCTCCCCTGGCCCCCAAGAGTTTTGCCCAAAGGGCCAACATACGTCCGGGCCAGCATCCCCCCCCCCCCTTCATAGCAACAACCACCACCAGTGCGTACTGCTGGTTCCGTGGCAGGCAGGACCGGCCCGCGCGCACACACACACACCCACGATGCCCCCGTAACTGCCGTTCGGGGGGTGTCTCGTCCGTCGCCGCTGAGCGGCAAGCACACACACACGCACACACACACACACACACACACACACGCGCACGCGCGCGCGCGCGCGCACACACGCACACACACACACACACACACACACGCGCGCACACACACACACACACACACACACACACACGCGCGCACGCACGCACGCACACACACACACACACACACACACACACACACACACACAAACCCAACGCGCCGGCTGTTTCTTCCGGCCGTCAGTCCATTTTGGTTGCAAGTCTGCCCTATAAACAGTTTTCTTTTAGAAGACCCTTTTGCCCGTCTTCATCGCTGCTTCGACTGCCGTCACCACTACGTGACATCTGGTAGAGGTGCTGGGTAGCCTTCCATGTTCCCGACGCCCCCTTCAAGTCGTGAAGCCAGCCCTCAGCGCTTCGAACACGAGGACGAGCCAGCCGACGTCTCAAGGGAGAGGAGCCTGAGTTCGGGAAACTGCCGGACCGCACCAGACAGCGAAAAGACGCTGCTACGAGCACCGCAACCTCGCCAAAGATGTCGACACCGATCATACTGCAGCAGCCGCGAGTGCCGCCAACTTTCAATGGATCCCTAGGCGAAGACCCTGAAGAATGGTTGGACCAATTTGAGCCCGTGGCGTCATTCAACAAGTGGGATGATGCGGCAAAAATTGGACACGTGTTTTTCTCATTGAATGGCTCCGCACGCACGTGATACGAAAACTACGAGTCGTCCCTTACGACATGGGAGCTATTCAAGAGAGAACGATTGAAGGTATTCACCAGTGTCGTGAGGAAAGAAAGAGTCGAACGACTCCCCGAGTCCAGGATCCAGCTTCCGAATGAGCCCGTCCGCGGTTACTTCGAGGAGATGAAACGCCTATTTCGCCGCGCCGACTCTGAGATGACCGAGGAAAAGAAAGTTCAGTTTTTAATGCGCGGCGTAAAAGAACAACTCCTTGGCAGCCTCGTCCGCCAGCCGCCAAAAACAGTCTAGGAATTCATGCAAGGAGCCTGCGCGATTGAGAAGATCCTCGACGTCCGAGCTCGGCAGTACAATCGCCCTTCCTCTTCCGTTCGGACAGACGGCCACATGACGGCCACGACGGACACGACGGCCACACGCCGCATGAAGAACCGACACTCGCTGCACCGACGCCGCACACAATGAGAACCCCGACCACGACGCAAACTACCTTGAAAACGACGCCGTCACCAAGAAGAGCTTCGACCACACGCCCCACCCGCGACTCGCATAAGCGACGAAGCCGTGACCCGACGCCGAGAGCGACATACAATGCAAGAGCCAGGACCTCCGACTTAGAAGTGGCTACCGACGGCCGGAAAGTTACCGCTCTAGTTGACACAGAAGCCGATTACTCGGTGATGAATGGAACATTCGCTGCGCAGCTGAGAAAAGTCACAACGGCTTGGGATGGCCCACAAATTCGCACCGCAGGGGGCCACCTCATTACGCCATCAGGAAGATACACAGCGCGAGTGACTGTCAAAGGGCATACCTATCCTGCGACCTTTGTTGTGCTACCGAAATGCTCCCGCGAAGTGATCTTGGGTATGGATTTCCTTAATGAGCATCGGGCGATCATCGACCTTCGATCCAAGCTGATCACACTTTCGACGGACGAAGCCATCGATTCGATGAAAACTCGGGAAAATCACGTTGCCCTGAGTATCCTGGAGGAAGAAGTGAGCGTCCCACCCCGTTCAAGCGTTATCGTGACCGTAGGCGCCACCAAAGCCATTAACGCTGAAGCCATCATCGAGGGCAACATGCAGCTGCTTCTAGACCGAGGAATCAACATCGCAAGAGGCATCGCACATTTCCGCAATGGCCAGGCGGAAGTACTGCTGACTAACTTCAGCGAAGAAAACCGGCACATTAACAGAGGAACGACGACTGCTTTCTTCGACGAAATATCCCACGTACGAGACTCCTTCGCCCTCTCCGACCCAACCGCAGAAGATTCGCCTGACCAAGAGAACTTGCCCACTTGCGACATCAACCCAGCCCTGCACCGGAACAGACAAGACCAGATCCGCAATCTGCTTCAAAGCTACAGTGAGTGTTTTTCGACATCGCCGAAGGTGTGACAAACGCCAATTGCCAAGCATCGCATTATAACGGACCAACACGTCCGACCTCTCCGTCAAAGCCCCTACCGTGTGTCACCGCAAGAACGATAAGCCATCCGGGACTAAGTCGAAGAAATGCTTCACGACGACGTCATTCAGCCTTCAAACAGCCCATGGGCGGCACCGGTTGTTCTAGTGAGAAAGAAAGACGGCGCACTTCGATTCTGCGTGGATTACCGCCGCTTGAACAACATAACGAAGAAGGACGTCTACCCCCTCCCCCGCATCGATGACACACTGGACCGCCTCTGCAACGCCAAATATTTCTCATCGATGGACCTCAAGAGCGGATACTGGCAAATTGAGGCCGACGAAAAAGATCGCGAGAAGAAAGCATTCATCACTCCGGATGGGCTGTTTGAGTTCAAGGTGATGCCATTAGGTCTCTGTTCCGCACCAGCGACGTTTCAGCGAGTAATGGATACAGTGCTGGCAGGCCTAAGTGGAAAATTTGTCTGGTATATTTAGATGACGTCGTTGTCTTCGCCTCGAGCTTTGAAGAGCACCTCAAAAGACTACGAACGGTACTAGACGCAATCAAGTCGTCTGGCCTAACCTTGAAAGCAGAGAAATGCCACTTTGTCTACGAAGAGCTGCTGTTTCTAGGCCACATCGTTAGCAAGGAGGGAGTACGCCCAGACCCGCAGAAAACAGCTGCTATTGAAGTTTCCACCGCCGGCCGATAGGAAAGCAGTGCACAGATTTCTCGGACTGTGCGCATATTACCGACGATTTGTGAAAAACTTTTCGCGCATCGCCGAGCCCCTGACCCAACTGACGAAGGCAGACGTGCCGTTTAAATGGGAAGCACCGCAAGCAGAAGCCTTCAAGGAACTTCAGCGTCGTTTACAGTCCCCACCGATCCTCGCGCATTTTGATGAAAATGCCGATACTGAAGTTCATACCAACGCAAGCAGCTTGGGCCCAGGCGCCGTCCTCGTTCGAAAAAGCGACAGGCTGGAGAAAGTCATCGCATACGCTAGCCGTTCACTTTCCAAGGCTGAGGCTAACTATTCGAAAACTGAGAAGGAGTGCCTTGCCATCATCTGGGCTACGTCGAAATTCAGTCCCTACCTGTGCGGACGACCGTTCAAGGTGGTCAGCGACCACCACGCGCTGTGCTGGCTTGCAAATTTGAAGGACCCCTGTGGCCGACTCACTCGATGGAGTCTGCCTCTTTAGGAGTTTGACGTCACCGTCGTTTACAAGTCCGGACGCAAGCACTCTGACGCCGATTGCCTCTCACGAGCCACTGTAAACACACCGCCGCCGGACGACGATGAGGACGCCTTCCTGGGACCCATCAGCGCAAGCTCTTTTGCTCAGCAGCAACGCTCGGACCCCGACCTAAAACGCCTCATCGAGTACCTGGAAGGCAAGGTTTCTTCACCCCCCGCTTCATTCAAGCGAGGACTGTCATCCTTCTGTGTGCAGAATGAGGTCCTCGTGAAGAACTTTGCAGCGAGCAAAACAGCCTACCTCCTTGTTGTACCTGCTTGTCACCGCGAAGAAGTTCTACAGGCTTCACACGACGAGCCGACAGCTGGACATCTCGGGCTTACTCGCACCCTCCGCCGCATTCAAGACAAGTATTACTGGCCCCGACTGTCTGCCGATGTCGAGCACTATGTGAAATCCTGCCGAGATCGTCAGCGACGAAAGACACCTCCCACACGACCAGCAGGATTTCTGAACCCCATTGAACCTCCCTCAAGGCCCTTTCAGCAGATCGGCATGGACTTGCTTGGCCCTTTTCCAACTTCAACATCTGGAAATAAGTGGGTCATCATAGCGACCGACTACCTGACCCGCTACGCCGAGGCGAAAGCCCTACCGAACGGAACAGCCGCAGAAGTCGCCAAATTTTTCGTGGAGTGCATTCTTCTTCGACACGACGCCCCCGATGTGCTCATCACGGACAGAGGAACAGCATTCACGGCGGAACTAACGCAAGCCATGCTGCGTTACAGTCAAACCAGCCACCGGAGTACAACTGCATACCACCCGCAGACCAACGGACTGACCGAGCGCCTGAACAAAACCATCGCCGATATGCTCGCCATGGATGTCGATGCCGAACACAAAACCTGGGATGTCATCCTGCCTTTCGCCGTCTTCGCCTACAACACCGCAGTACTGGAGACCACCCAGATGACGCCTTTTAAGCTCGTCCATGGCAGGGAGGCCACGACCACGCTAGACGCCATGCTGCCCAACGTTACAAAAGAAGAGAACGTCAACGTTGCCGCCTACCTTCAACGCGCAGAAGCAGCTCGAAGGCTTGCCCGGTTACAGATTAAAGATCAGCAGCGGTCCGACGCCAGACGCTACAACCTACGAAGACGCAACGCGGAATACAAGCCAGGTGACCAAGTCTGGGTGGGGACGCCCATTCGCCGCCGTGGATTGAGTGAAAAGCTTTTACGCCGCTATTTCGGCCCGTACAAGGTTCTTGGTCTGCTAGGTGAACTGGATTATGAAGTCATCCCTGACGCAATGACTGCATCCCAGCGACGCCGCGTACGACCAGAAGTTGTCCATGTAGTCCGTCTGAAGCCGTATTATGCGCGCTAAAGGCCGCTGCATTTCCATGCATTATTTTCGCAATTAAGATCCATATTTTTTTATTACTAGTCGCATTATTTGTTTTAATGCATTGGGTCGATGCTTCTTTGAGAGGGGAGTAATGCCGCGAATATTTGCAGTGTTTGTTCGTTTTTCAAATCTGCTGCCACACCATTTTATCGCTTTGTTTGCGACGCAAGACGCGTCTAGATTTATCTCGATTGATCGCAGCCAGGCAGAGCTGATTCTACGTTGTTCCGGAATGTTCTAGTAACTTTGCATGCTTTATCTCGAAAGTTCGCTATCAGCTTTAAATTGAGCACAACCGGCAGCGGCGGGCATTCGGTTCGACGCCGCCGAGCACGCTTGTCGCTTCGCCGCCTCCGAGTGTTTCAGTCCATTTTGGGTGCAAGTCAGCCCAATAAACTGTTTTCTTTTAGAAGACCCTTTTGTCCATCTTCATCGCTGCTTCGACTGCCGTCACCACTACGTGACAATATGGCAGTCAGTGGTGCTCATGGCAAGTCTAAGGTACTGTGTCTGAAGATGTGCGTCAACTAGTTCCTGAATGGTGTTATGCATGCCTAGTGCAAGAAGTTTGGCTGTGCTAGTGCTACGAGGTAGGTTTAGGGCTGCCTTAGTCGCAAGGCGGATCATTGCGTTCACGCGTTCGGTTTCCGTGCGGTTGAATTTGAGATATGGGGTTGAGTATAGAATGCGGCTAAGCGTAAATGCATGCACTACTTGAATTTACAATGAACGTTTCTTCTAAAACTCGCGTCCAGCAAACTTTTGTCTCCGATAATACATTCCTACGAAAGCGAACCTGGGTGAGTTGGCTGCATTTATCATTATATCCTTTTTTTATAGGGTTTAACGACCCAAAGCGACTCAGGCTATAAGAGGCCCCGTTGTGGAGGACTCCGGATAATTTACATCACCTGGAATTCTTTAACGTGCACTGACATCGCACAGCGTATACGGGCCTCTAACATTTCGCCTCCATCGAAATGCGACCGCCATGGCCAAGATCAAACCGGCGTCTTTCGGATCAGCATCACGAGCTGTGTGTGGTAGTAATTTTGCTCTTCTTGTTTCTTTCACATCTTCCGTCGTTCTGCGGCGCTAAAGGAATACACGGGGGTCAATGAGGTAAAAAAAGCAAAAAATACGACGAGGATGGGATTCGAACCCACGCAGGCAGAGCCCAGTGGAGTAGCAATCCACCGCCTTAACCACTCGGCCACCTCGTCATCATATCTGCTAATTTTTGGAGGTGCAAATTAAGCCTTCTGGCTTCCACATAAAGAATTTTTATCAATGTTTATTTTTGCGTACATTGCGAACTCGCAGCTTTTTCTGAAAGTACGCTCTGCCTGTCACTGATTTCTTCATTTCAGGTGAATTTGGTATGCACTGGCGCACAGCCGCAACGCGGCGCTGTGGTGCGCCGCCGCCGGCCGCCATGATTGAAGTGCACCTAGCAGACGAACTCCGACCCGCAAGCGTGTTTTCTTCGCGTGTCGCATTCAGACTGCCGCTTGAAATCCGCGTACATCGCAGATTCGACCGGTTGTCGCTGGGCGTGACAGACGCACGTGACTACGTCGTAAACGAACGCCACTTCGATTGGGCAGCTGCGCTTGTCGAACCTATCGAGGAAACCAGCGCAGCGTCGAAAGGTGGCTGCGGGTTTGGTTCCCCTTCATCTGGGATAGAAGCTCGGATATTGGTCATTGACAGCAGCGCTTCCGTACAACCGAAGTCGGATGTAGTTCAGGCAAATTAGCGGGGAAGAGATCGGTGACTCAGCGCCACTCAGTAGCTGCGGGGCGTCTGCGGGGCTCTTTCTTTACTGGATTTCGTATACCTCCGCAGAGCTGTTGATTTCCAAGCTGTACTACATCTTTTTTTTTTTTGGACGAAGTGCGAAATTTTTGGACGAAGTGCATCCTAAACAAGCTCAGAATGGCCACCAAATTAAGTTTGCTGCGGCGGCTGCGTTTGGATGGAGGCAAAACGCTAAGGCGCCCGTATGCTGTGCGATGTCAGTGCACGTTAAAAAGCCCCAAGTGGTCGAAATTATTCCGGAGCCCTCCACTACGGCATCTCTTCTTCCTTTATTTTTCCACTCCCTCCTTTATTCCTTCCCTTACGGCGCTGTTCAGGTGCCCGCCGAGATGTGAGACAGATACAGCGCCATTTCCTTTCCCGAAAAACCGTTTTCATTTTAATTTTTAAATGTTGAATTAAAGAATGTGACCGTGTGCTTTCTTTGATCTTGAAATGAATTCTTGGGGCATGTGCTTCGTTTTTCGGTGCAGCCGTGGCCACCAAAGTGGCGTCTTTATATCGTGGACGATGTGAGCTGTGCGTTTGCATCGGGGTGATACTGCAAGCTCGCGAGCTGGCGCTGCAACCTCGATCCCTACCAAAACAGCTCACTAATGTTAGCGCTGTGTTGCCAGATGACGGCACGAAAAAGAGACACGACAGTGACAAGCGTGGACTACCAAGTGCCAGCTAGCATGTACACCCTTCCAATTTTTTAACATGAACGCGGGAGCGTCGACTGGTGGTGGTGGTGGTGGTGGTGGTTCATGCTATGAGGTATTCTGGGGAGGGGGATACTGGTCCCGATGTATGTTGGCCCTTTGGGCATCGCTCTTGGGGGCCAGGTGAGGGGGAAATGGATGAGACGTCTCTACCGAAGGGGACGTCTCTACCGATTGAGGAAATCAGTAGAGGGAACGCGCATGCGCGCCGATCATGCCGCTGTAGCTAGCGTCGTCTGCTTGGCTGTTCTGTTTCGTGCGAAGCAACCCCTGCAAAGCAAGTTTTACGACTGAGTTCCGAGAGCGCTTGTTTCGTGTTCTATCTGCTGCGTGTGTCTGTGGCTGTGGCCTGGCGCAAACGCGTAGCGTTCCAAGGACGACTCTAGGCCCCGGTTGCATTTGCGGGTAGCGACTCGAGAGCACTTGCTTTAACGAAATTAACACGGCAAAATCGAGGCTCCTCTTCAATCAGTTTATTGTAAGTAACGATTGCAACTAGTTTCTTGGGCATGCTAGGCTGTTCCCAAATGTATGCTCTTTTCAGAATCATCCACGCTATATGCAGCGGATGAAAACATTTGTTTGCAGCTTCTTAGGGCTCCGATGCTTAACAGCCGATGATGGGCAGGGGTTGCTTCCCACTAATCAGAACTGCCTAGCAGACAAAGCTTACTCCAGCAGCACGAATTGTGGGCGTGCCCTTGCCTCGCACGTTTTCTCCTCTCCTTCTTCCGGCGCAGCAGCCCCGGCCAGTCGACGCTCGCGCGTTCATGTTAAAAAATTTTAAGCGTGTACTGTAGTGTGGAATTTTGTCAACATGGCGTGCACGGTGCAAAAGTGAACAACTACCTAGCCCAGTTTGCTGCCTTATGAGCGCCCGTTGTGACAATCTTTGACCACCTTCGTGCAAAACAACGACTCCTCCAGAGTGGTAACAAGGCTTCCCAAGTCTGGTCATGAGTATGCGTTGTGTGCAGAGGACACCACGCAAGGCATAATCGGCGCCTTTTGTCAGATATTTACCCGATGTGCTCATGCACCCCAGAGGCCGTAGTAATAGGCCGGATCACCGATAACTTCCCCGCGAATGTACCTGAACTATATGCGGCTCAACGGTTGGACGGAAGCCATGCTGCCAATGACCACTATCCGAGCTTCTATCCCAGAATCGAGGGGAACCAAACCCGCGACCGATTTCGTCGCGGCGCCTTTCTCGGTCGGCTCGAGCAGAGCTAACAAGCGCATCTGCCCAATCGAAGTGGCGTTCGTTTACGATGTAGTTACGTGCGGCTATCGCACCCAGCGACTACCAGCCGAATCTCTGACGCACGCGGATCCCAAACGGCAGTCTTAATGCGACACCAAGAGAAAACATGCTTGCGGAGCAGGAGTTCGTCTGCTACGTGCACCTCAATCATGGCGGCCAGCGGCGGTAGTGTTCCTATGAGCCATTGAGGAAGCAAAGAATAGAGGAGAGGCGGTTACGTCGAATTTTTTGAAGCCGGCTCCCCCTGCTCCGCCTACTAAACCGCCATCTCGGCGAGCTTGCGCATGCGCAGCAGACAATGTAGCAGGCGACGACGATGCGCCCCGCGTTACCATTGGCTGCGCCGTCGGCCAGACTCCCAGTAGTGTCTGCGAAAACACGTTACTTCCGGCACACTTTTTGAAGTGCAGCTCGTATAGCGAGGGCCTCTCCTGAGTTTTCCTTACTCCATGCTAGGTGGTGGTGAAAACTTTAATGGGTACAGGGGAAATTAGGACACGCAGGCCCTTGGGCCCCCGCACGGCCCCACTGAACTCAAACGTTCATGTCCCGGAGGCTCAAGACGCTGGCAGCCCACCCCACCTACCACGAATCCTCCATGTTATGAGCATATACAGGAACATTAGGCGGCGGTAGAGTTACTGTGCGGCGGCGCACCGCACCACAGCGCCGCGGCGCGGTTGTGAAATGAAATAAAATTGGTTTTGGGGGAAAGGAAATGTCGCAGTATCTCTCTCACACCTCGGCCGACACCTGAACCGCGCCGTAAGAGAAGGGATAAAGGAGGGACTGAAAGAAGAAAGGAAGAAGTGCCGTAGTGGAGGGCTCCGGAATAATTTCGACCACCTTAGGATCTTCAACCTGCGCTGACATCGCACAGCACATGGGCCCCTTTGCGTTTCGCCTCCATCGAAACGCTGCCGCCGTGGTCGGGTTCGAACCCGGGTACTCCAGATCAGTAGCCGACCGCCCTAACCACTGTGCCACAGCGGCGAGTGCGCCAGTGAATGCCACCTATACCAACTGACGAAAACAGCAAATAATATTTATCGCAACAGTGAGTTCTTGCAGAAAAATTTTACCGCCAATATTAGACTGTGCTGGAATACTAGCTACCAGTGCGCCACGGTGGCTCAGTGGTTAGGGCGCTCGGCTACTGATCCGGAGTTCCCGGGTTCGAACCCGCAGCGGCGGCTGCGTTTCGATGGAGGCGAAACGCTAAGCCGGCCGTGTGCTGTGTGCGATGTCAGTGTCCGTTAAAGATCCCCAGGTGGTCGAAATTATTCTGAAGCCCTCCACTACGGCACTTCTTTTAAAGCGAAAGCTTTACTACGCTAGCCAGCCAGCAATTTCGGCTCGTCGCGTACTTCAGCCGTATGCCGTATGCGGTGGCAACGAACGACCTTGAGCCGCCGTTTCCTAGCAACGCCGCAGCCGCGCTCCAACAGATGGCGCCGCCGTCGACGCCGCTGTCGTCGCCGCTCGCTCCACCAGATGTGCTCCGCTGGGGTAGAGGGAGAGGAGGTGTCGTCTCGCGGGCGTTATATGCGCTTCGCCTCAGTGTATTGTAGTCGTTATGGAGAGTGCAAAAGACACGCGACAACGACAGAACGAAGCGGAGACAACGCGCTCAAGAAACGCCAGAAGAACGCGCCGCACGACTCGAAAAGCGTCGTAACGAAGATGCGGCTAGAAGTCGAGCCACGTCCCGGAGTGACTCTTCAACTGCGGAAGAGACCGGTTTGAGTTCTCGAGAGCGTCGGAATGAGACGCTGTGTAGACGACGTGCCGAGGAAACGAAGCTTTCGCAATTCAACTAAGGTTAACCAGAGCTAAACCACAGCCAATTTTTTTCATTTCTTCGTTCACTCCCTCCTTGATCTCTTCCCTTACGGCGCAGTTCAGGTGTCCGCCGATATGTGAGACAGGTACTGCGCCATATCCTTTCCCCGAAAACCGATTTGCAATTTTCTATTGCGAGAGGCACTGTGCGCCCGTCAGGCGCCTCCACCGTCGGCGCTGCGTTCAGCGCCACCAGCGGCCAGTTTTGCGTCCCGAGTGGGGTGGCTGCCTATAGCAACACATGTAAACAACAGTTTTCAAAACAGTTTTATAACTTCACAGTACACCTTTGAAGTTTTCCCTTCGTGAATAAAGCCGAGCGCACTCTAGAACAGACATTGAAAGGCTGAAAACTAATTTCAAAGGCAGTGAATTTCTAAAATACCGCGATACGTGCGCGTGTGTCACCATTGGCTATAGGGGTACCGGGCGTGAGTTCCATAGAAACATACTCGAACAAAACTTTCCGAGCAATTTTTTTTTCATTTCACAGTGTACTCATGAACACAGTTAACAGTTGGCGAGTGTTTTGAAGGAGACTGGCAAAGTACGCAACGCTATTTAGAACCTATCTTTCTGATGAAACGCCACGACAGATGTGCGTCGTGAAGCCGGACGTACCCCAAATGGAGCTATTAGAGCGAAAGCTTTACTACTCCCTTCCGTACCTTGTTCGGCGTGTGTTTCATAACCATGTGACATCACCGCAGCTGTGCCGAAACCGATAAAGAGCGGAAGCTTCGAAAGCAAAGGAAAGGCGCATAACTTTCCCCTGGGGCCGTGGACACCTCAGTCGCGCTTTAAGCTACGTGGCGGTAGTGACAGATGTGCGCTGCATGCGCTGGCATTGACAACGTTGTGGCAGAAACGCAGCACTGAAGCTATAGGCCGTCGACGTCCATTGGCGTTGGTGTTCACAACGTCCTAGACTCCCATGATTTTGAGGAAAGGAAGAGAGCATAATTAACTGGCTCCCTGGGTAAGTGGACACCGCAATCACGCTTTCGGGTACGTGGCGGTGGTGAGAGAGAGGTGTGGACTGCATGCATTGGCGCTGACGCGTTGTGGCAGGCACGCGGCACTGCAGCAATAATAACAATAATTGGTTTTTGGGGAAAGGAAATGGCGCAGTATCTGTCTCATATATCGTTGGACACCTGAACCGCGCCGTAAGGGAAGGGATAAAGGAGGGAGTGAAAGAAGAAAGGTAGAGAGAGGTGCCGTAGTGGAGGGCTCCGGAATAATTTCGACCACCTGGGGATCTTTAACGTGCGCTGACATCGCACAGCACACGGGCGCCTTAGCGTTTTTCCTCCATAAAAACGCAGCCGCCGCGGTCGGGTTCGAACCCGGGAACTCCGGATCAGTAGTCGAGCGCCCTAACCACTGAGCCACCGCGGCGGGGGGGGGCAGCAATAGGCGGCAGCGTTCATTGCGGGAACAACCTCTCGCGATCAACCATTAATTTAACTGCAACCTGCGAGGATGGCAGGGTCGGCGCGCTGCCTATCCAGTGTGCGGAACGCACTCAACGTTGCAGACGCCAAGCCGCGTCTTGCCCGATACACCACAGCTTTCGTTCTCAAACCAGGTTCAGCAGTACTTAATCCGACCCGCCGCGGTGGCTCAGTGGTTAGGGCGCTCGGCTGCTGATCCGGAGTTCCCGGGTTCGAACCCGACCGCGGCGCCTGCGTTTCGATGGAGGCGAAACGCTAACGCGCCCGTGTGCTGTGCGATGTCAGTGCACGTTAGAGATCCCCAGGAGGTCGAAATTATTCCGGAGCCCTCCACTACGGTACCTTTTTCTTCTTTCACTCCCTCCTTTATTCCTTCCTTTACGGCGCGGTTCAGGTTCCCGCCGATATGTGAGACAGATACTGCGCCATTTCCTTTCCCCAAAAACCAATTTTCATTTCATTTTAGTTAAACCGCAGCTAATTTTTTTTCAGCTGCCAGTACTTTGCAACTAAACCTCTTAGATTGCGCCTGCCGTAGATTGCATGACCGCTCCATTTTTTTGTCAGACACCTTTCCTTGTTACTTATTCGCCACTATCACCGATGGGACACCCCTGAGTGACGGGCTTGAATCCATGCTATCCGTTCAGAGGTGAGTGTGTGAGTGGCATGTTGTACTGTGTTGCGGAGCTCAAGTGTAGTCCTCGCTGTTGGTCCTTGCAAAGCGTTGCGATGTAGTGAAGCTTACCAACTGGCGGGCCTGCATGCTCGTGCAGGATTGCTGAACTGTTTTCAAGAATGTTACATTCACTTGACTTTTATATTGCATGTATGTTGTTTAAATGTTTTATATGCTTGAGGAAGGTTATTAATGCGGAAGCATTCCTAGGCTATGTCGACGGGGTCGTGTCACCAAAGCGTGTCACCTAAATGCGTCCGCAGCAGTTATGGCGTTCTCAGAAGAGATAGCATCAAAGGAATGGTTGTATTCGATAGAGGACGATGTGAGGATGATGGCAAAAAAATTTTATGTCTGTCGGATGATTAGTTAATTAGAGTCATAAAGGTCACAAAGCAGAGAATGGTTGTGAACGTAGCAAATGGTTGTGAAAACAAGTAGGTGGGCGGGAACGAACCATGGCGCCAAATTTCGAAACTAATCGTGGCCCCAAATTTGAAAAGGCGCCCATGTGCTGTGCGATGTCAGTTCACGTTAAAGATCCCCAGGTGGTCTAAATTATTCCGGAGCCCTCCACTACGGCACCTCTTTCTTCCTTTCTTCTTTCACTCCCTCCCTTATCCCTTCCCTTGCGGCGCGGTTCAGGTGTCCAACGATATATGAGACAGATACTGCGCCATTTCCTTTCCCCCCAAAACCAATTAGTAGTAGCTTCAACTTACTCACCTGCTTTTCACCTTCGTGAACCATCGGTGTATGCCTGAACCGCATCCACTCGAATTTTATGTGCTGCAATGGGCTTTCGTGACTTTTTACGTGTTTTGTGCCGGACCCAAACCGCGGCCACAGCGTGCAAGTGGACGGCCTGCGGCTCCGCCATGTCGGAGACGCCGGCCTCGGGAGATGACTCCTCGCCTCGCAACCAAGTGAGCGACGCTCTATGGACGCACAAGAATTTTCGGCAAAGAGAGGCGCAGATGACTAGAAAATCAGGCTCAGAAGGAAATGTGTTTCTGAGGAACAAACGGAAACAATGAAAGCGGCGGACGACGCGAGAGCGACGAAGCTGCTAGCGAAGAAGACACTCAAAGAAGGGAAAACCTCAATTGTCCGGGCTTTCCCGGTATCCAAAGAGTGGGTGAAGATCGTCCTATGACCTCAGGAAGGCATAGAAAAGATAATCAAAGGATACGGGTAGGCGGAGCTCACCGATGTCATCGCTAGAGCCGCAAATATGCACGAAGAGAAAATGCAAGGAGTTCAAATCACGACCAATTCTAAGTATCAAACTATTCTGATCGCTACGGCATCGGAGGAAAGAGCACGAAGGTACCAAGGCATCGTGGCCCTCCAACATAAAGAATAAGGTACATCCCCAGTCACAGCATGCCTTGTGACGCAGGAGAGCTTCGGGAAGGGGATTATCTACGGGATCCCACCGGGCCTCTCGGACCAAGAAATCTTGAACATCCTAAATAGATCAGGAAACCCGGCCATTGCATCAGCTAGACGGCTGGGAGAAAACACAGGCACTATGTTGCTGTGTTTCGTAGAAGACACTGTGCCCTGTACGATCGACTTCAAGGTAACGCCACTCAAGTGCGGACTATTCAAAAAGAAGTACCAGGTGTGCGCCACATGCGGGCAATTCGCGCATAGGGCTGACGTCTGCCCAGATCCCGAGACGCGCAAATGCCGACGATTCGGGATTAAAAAACCCCTACCGTATCATAAGGGCACCCCCAAATGTGCACTCTGTCATGGGCAACACCCCCTTGGGGATAAAAGCTACACCAAGATATACAGGACCCCGTACTTAGTCAAAAGGAAACTCTGGGATAAGAAACTGAGAGACCAAGAGACCGCCCCCAGACAGGAACACATTTTCTAAAGAATAAGTTCGAGACCCTCAGAACCAAGGAAGCAAGCTCCATCTCCTGCTCCCGCAGCCGCTTCAAGTCGAGCACCAGGCCAGGACCAGCCAGCAGTAACGATCGCCATACCGGGGAAAGCGCACGTACGCTACACCCGGGCCGGGACTTGGCGCCGGAACAGGGGCCCGACCACTCAGAACTCCACAGTGAGACAAGGCGGAACTGAGATCACTCATAAGGGACCCGACGGACCCATGGAGCCTCAAGCAGAAGAGTACCTTGGCAGGAGGTAAGGACCTGCAGGTAACTGATCAAGGGAGTCTTTGTGGGTCTGGCAGCGGTATGGCAAACGGTTCTTGCAAACATGTGTGCTTCATCTTGCAGATAGCCGCAAGCATCGCTGGCCCATACTTCCTGAGCAATATTTCTTCTTCAAGCTTCTTTCACGGAAACTGCGCCCTCACTGGCCCTCCATTAAGTTCTTGCTGTCAACCGATAGATGGCAATGCATCCACAGCCTCATCTCCCATCGATCTCGCCTGTCTCGACCGCGCATGGCACAACACCGGAACGTCATCGACACGGACCCGACGGGACATAAAAGCGACGCACCGGCCAGTCCTCTTCAGTGGGTCTGGCAACGGCATGGCAAGCGGTTCTTGCGAACATGTGTGCTACACCTTGCAGGTAGGCCACAATTACGCTTTCAGGTGTTATAGGAGCGATAACCGTTTCTTATCATTGCTGCCAGACCCTCAGCACTTTGTATTTTTTCTTGCGTACTGCATTCCTTAAGAATTTTGTTGCAACTGTCCGGCGATGTCGAGGCTAATCCAGGCCCAGCTCATTGAATTTACTCACGACATAGCTTCCGCATTAAATAACCGCGATCAAATCGATGCAATATTTATAGATTATTTCAAAGCATTTGACATGGTCTGCCATAAAAAGCTTCTTCGTAAACTGCGTACCATATTTAACGGCAATAAGTTACTTGACTGGTTAACCGACTACTTACACTTAAGATCCCAGTTCGTCACTATCATCATGGTCATCGTCAGTCACTGTAACTTCAGGTGTGCCACAAGGATCGGTGCTTGGGCCTCTATAGTTTATAATTTTCATAAATGATGTAGTAAATGTTATTAATGACACCACAGTGAAGTTATGCGTATATGCCGATGACTGCGTGCTTTATCGCAACGTTGCTAACGCCCACGATCAACAGGAACTAAACAAAGTGTTTTCATCGTTCTGTGAATGGAGTAACGCATGGCAAAGTCTTGGCCTTCTCTGACTGGGTGGCAAGAATAATTTTATCGGCATATAAAGGAGGCCACGGAAGAACAGGCGACGAATCTCCAAGTCCCAAAATTAGACAACCACCTCCTTACATCTCATTTAATCCAAGAGAGTAGTGGAGGGCAGGTGGAAAACTCAAAAATGGAACAGAAATCTTAGCTCTATAAGCTGAATAAGAAAATTGCTAAGCTCAATAATAAAATTGAGCAGTACGCAGCCAATCTGTCCGAAAGTCGCTGGGCCGAGGTGTGATGAAATGAGTTTCAACAAGAGCCTTCCCAAGACTGTTGGATACACTGGTATCCCTCCTCGTCCCCCGCACCAGCCACCATCGTGATTTCCACGCGCGCGACACCGGGAATGTGGAGAGAAGGCAATCCTGTGGCTCTGCTGCTTTCCCGAAATTGTCGGGGCGTCACGGCAGCGCGCTGCCTACTTCGGAAAGGGTTCAATGCCTGAGCATGTCAGCAATAATAATAATAATTGGTTTTTTGGGGAAAGGAAATGGCGCAGTATCTGTCTCATATATCGTTGGACACCTGAACCGCGCCGTAAGGGAAGGGATAAGAGAGGGAGTGAAAAAAGAAAGAAAGAATTAGGTGCCGTAGTGGAGGGCTCCGGAATAATTTCGACCACCTGGGGATCTTTAACGTGCACTGACATCGCACAGCACACGGGCGCCCTAGCGTTTTTCCTCCATAAAAACGCAGCCGCCGCGGTCGGGTTCGAACCCGGGAACTCCGGATCAGTAGTCGAGCGCCCTAACCACTGAGCCACCGCGGCGGGTAGCATGTGAGCAACGTTTTGCTCCTCGGGAGACAATGTCCGAGAGGATAAAAGGAAAAACTCGCGGCAGGAAACGCTCTCTCGCTGCCGGACCTGACTTGATTGCCCGAGGAACCCCCTTCGCTGCCCACCGACCCCTGAACCCAACGCCGGTCGATGTCAACGACCTGGTGAGCTACTGAACATCTATTTTACGGATACAACATTCTTCCGCAGTGTGTTTTACCTCGCGTTAGGATAATAAACTATTTCCTAGCGTGCCCTGCCGTTGCCTATTTCGTCCGGACCTGCCGTGGCTGCGACTCTGCGCCACGGGTTGGGGAAACGTGTTGCGTACTTGAATAACGCCTGCGTGTAGCTGGCACGGAAGCTCGCCTTCCCGGCCGGCTGGACGCAGAGTCCCCCTCTACCTAGCTATTCTGGGCCCGAGAATAAGGCCATAGATGCTGCAATTGAATTGGCAGAAATTAGGGCAGTCCTGCAGGATCTCAAAAAGAGATCTGCTCCAGGACCAGACAGTATCACAAACACCATGCTTAAAAATATGGACGATGTTTCCTTACACTTCATTTGCGAAGTATTGAATAAAATTTGGGAAGGGGCCGAAATCCCAGAGGAGTGGAAAATCTCCCAATTGGTCCTTATTCCTAAACCGGGCAAGAAACTTTACTATCCAGCATGAGGCCGATATCTCTCACCTCTTGTCTGGAAAGCTCATGGAAAAAGTGGTCCAACTCAGAATCTCTCGACATATGGAAACCAAGGAACTCTGGCCAGTGGAGATGCTAGAGTACAGGCTGGGATTAAGCGCCCAGGATGTCAAATTAAAGCACGACATCCTGGACACTCCCGAGGACGATACATCATGTAGAGCCATCCTGCTGCTTTATCTCACTAAGGCTTTTGATAATGTTGAACACAGAGCGGTTCTCGAAGGCCTCAACTCGGTTGGAGTGGGAAGCAAGTGATTCAACTATGTCAAAAATCTCCTCGCCTGCAGGAAAACTGAAGTTAGCTTCGTGGTACTCAAGTCCGAGCCCATCAGTACCGAGGGAGAGGGACGCCCCAGGGATCTGTCCTCTCCCCGGTACTTCTCAATGTTGCAATGAAAGATCTCTCGTCCCAGCTGAATTCGACAGAAGGCATCAAACATGGCATCTATTCAGACGACATCGCAATCTGGACCGAAGGAGGCTCCAGCGCCGATATTTCGAATAGGCTGCAGGAAGCGGCGTATATGGTTGAGAGCTACGCCCTAGATAGAGGACTATCTTGCTCTGCTCAGAAATTTGAACTGTTCTCAATGTGCTGCAAAGCACAACTAACCCGATAATCCCGCCTACCGCACCTAAACAAACCAGTGGAGGTATACGTGGGAGGGAGTAAGGTACCGAGTCAGCACCGTCAGGATCCTGGGGTATTTCCTACAGCATAACAGGAAAAACACCACCATCCTTAAAAAGATTCAGACGTATATCGACCAGGTAAGGGGGATATTCAGGCGAATCTCCCTCAGGAACAAAGGCCTCAGAGAACACTGCCTAATAAGGCTGGTTCGAGCCTTCATAACAGCACGATAGCTTATGCCACCCCCTTTCTCAATCTCAATCCCGGCGAAGCGGAGAAGTTTGAGATAATGGTCAGAACGTCATTCGGAAAGGCTTTAGGGGGCATCCTCCTCGACAGAGAAGCTTCTATGGGAATGCATAATACCTGGGAAGAGATTGCCAAAAGAGGCAGGGGAGGGGGGGGGGCGAAGATCTGGCTGCTCAACTCCACTGTAGCGGGCCGAAAAATACTACAGAAATTATGGCTTCCGTCAGGAAAACCACCCTCTGTTGCTGAACCCCTGCAGCTTGAGACGCGGAAACTATTCAAAATTGCACCAATTCCTAAGAATATGCACCCGATCCATGGCAAGGAACGAATGGGGCATAGAACAAAATTTATTCAAAGCAAACTAATGAAATACCCTTCTGAGGAATCAGCCTATTGCGATGCTGCCTGCGGGCTAGAAGGGGCCGCGGCCAAAGCAGTGGTAGATGGTAATCACTCCCAGAAGGTAATTGGATCCGTTAATGCGCGTAACGCTTTAATAGCTGAAGAGGCTGCGATAGCGATAGCATGTACAAGTACTAGAGCCAAAATTATTCTCTCAGATAATAAGGCGGCTGTTAGGAACTTCGGCAAAGCCCTAATTTCCAAGTAGGTGGCCAGTCTACTGAGGAAGCACCCGCTAAACCGGGAGGTTTCAGTCACCTGGGTTCCAGCTCATCAGGGTCTACCAGCAGTGAGGCTGTCCATCGCCTCGCTCGAGATGTATAGACCCGAGCGGCCGTAGAGTCCCCGCTACCCGGAGACAAAGACCCCCTCATCCCCTACAAGGAGCTCTCTGAGACTCCTAGACTGGGCACAGGGATCTAGCTACCACCAGATAGGTTCCTAACACCCTCGGAATGCACGGCCTGGCGAAAAATTCCGGCCAATCGCTTCTTCCCTTATGTTACTCTGCATAATGAGCTTACAGGCGACCCAGAGGCTTGCAGTCTGTGCAACGTGCCCCTGAGTCAAAATCATCTAATCTGGCAATGCCCCGAATCTCCGGGAGCTAAACAGACTGATCCCCTTGATCAACATCGACCCTCGCAACCAATAGAGGCAGTCAACCAATCGATAACTAATCAACGAGTCGATAAAACAAAGAGGGGCAAAGGGTGTCGAGGAGTCGTCAATGCTTTCGAATTCCTCTAATGCGGGTTGCCGCAGTGATCTCTAAATTTTCTGACGTCTATTCGTAACCAGAGGTGGGCAAATGCCCTCATTTTTACTTTTCTTCCCTCGCCCTCGCATCGTCGGCCCTCCCTCACCCTCACCCTCATATTGAAAAGTTATCCGGCCCTCCCTCACCCTCATTTCAAAAAGTTTGTTGGCCTTCCCTCGCCCTCGCATTGTCGGCCCTCCCTCACCCTCGCCCTCATTTTGAAAAGTTATCCGTCCTCCCTCACCCTCATTTCGAAAAGTTTGTTGGCCTCCCTCGCCCTCGCATTGTCGGCCCTCCCTCACCCTCGCCCTCATATTGAAAAGTTATCCGTCCTCCCTCACCCTCATTTCGAAAAGTTTGTTGGCCTTCCCTCGCCCTCGCATTGTCGGCCCTCCCTCACCCTCGCCCTCATTTTGAAAAGTTATCCGTCCTCCCTCACCCTCATTTCGAAAAGTTTGTTGGCCTTCCCTCGCCCTCGCATTGTCGGCCCTCCCTCACCCTCGCCCTCATTTTGAAAAGTTATCCGTCCTCCCTCACCCTCATTTCGAAAAGTTTGTTGGCCTCCCTCGCCCTCGCATTGTCGGCCCTCCCTCACCCTCGCCCTCATTTTGAAAAGTTATCCGTCCTCCCTCACCCTCATTTCGAAAAGTTTGTTGGCCTTCCCTCGCCCTCGCATTGTCGGCCCTCCCTCACCCTCGCCCTCATTTTGAAAAGTTATCCGGCACTCCCTCACCCTCACTTAGAAAAGTTTGTTGGCCTTCCCTCAACCTCGCATCGTCGGCCCTCCCTCACCCTCGCCCTCATATTGAAAAGTTATCCGTCCTCCCTCACCCTAATTTCGAAAAGTTCGTTAGCCTTCCCTCGCCCTCGCATTGTCGGCCCTCCCTCACCCTCGCCCTCACTTTGAAAAGTTATCCGGCCCTCCCTCACCCTCACCTAGAAAAGTTTGTTGGCCTTCCCTCAACCTCGCATCGTCGGCCCTCCCTCACCCTCGCCCTCATATTGAAAAGTTATCCGTCCTCCCTCACCCTCATTTCGAAAAGTTTGTTGGCCTTCCCTCGCCCTCGCATTGTCGGCCCTCCCTCACCCTCGCCCTCATTTTGAAAAGTTATCTGGCCCTCCCTCACCCTCACCTAGAAAAGTTTGTTGGCCTTCCCTCAACCTCGCATCGTCGGCCCTCCCTCACCCTCACTAAGTCATATTAAAATTGGAGTTATATTTTCTAGTCGGCAACTTCTAGCAGTATTACTGAGTAATGTACATACAAGACAAGCCGTGACGGACGACAGGCTAGATGCTTATTCTGGTGCGTGTGTGTGTGTGTGTGTGTGTGTGTGTGTGTGTGTGTGTGTGTGTGTGTGTGTGTGTGTGTGTGTGTGTGTGTGTGTGTGTGTGTGTGTGTGTGTGTGTGTGTGTGTGTGTGTGTGTGTGTGTGTGTGTGTGTGTGTGTGTGTGTGTGTGTGTGTGTGTGTGTGTGTGTGTGTGTGTGTGTGTGTGTGTGTGAGAGAGAGAGAGAGAGAGCTGTCTGAGCTAATACGTGAGATAAAACCGAAACAGTTACGAGTTGAGCCCTAAAGTATCACACTGCCTTTACTTCTGGCACGCACTGCATGCATACATGTGTTCTGCACTTCTAACATTTAATTGTTATCTATATTTATTTTCCTTCTACTGAAATCCCCACTGGAGATTTTAGCATGGTGGGATACGGATAAGTAAACACAACGTAATAAAGCAGGCAATGAACACAACAACAAAGTAGAATAACTAGCTTGAAAATTTTGGAAAATAAGCATAGACAGCACATTTTAAAAAATACTGCAAAGAAATGTCGACATATGATGATTTTGAAACTTGGTGATTGGTTAGGACATTCCATTGAAATACTGTTCGTGGAAAGAAAGAATACTTAAAACAGTTATTATGCGTAGTAAATGGCGTTACTGTGCCTCTATGTCTTTGCTTAGTGGCGTAACCAGATGAAAAAGAAATTATTTTCGTGAGATCTGTCTCATACCCCTGTTACACGGGCGTTTTCAACGGCAGTTCAGTTGATTCTCAGTTGAACTGAACGGCAGTTAGCGGTGTTACACGGCAGTGCTAACTGCCGTTGAAATCTCATCGGCAGTTGAGTTCGACTGAGATCGGGGATCCCAGTTGAACGGCCAACTGACAAGATGGCGACCTACAGACCGAAAACCTTGCCCTCTTACTGGATTGTCTTGGCTCAGTGTGCTTCGAACCCGCAAATTTCTACCGCAAAGCAAAAAGTACACAAAAATAATTGTCACTATAGTAAAGAATATATACACTACGATCATTTACAACAAGAAAAAATGCACACACTGCTTTTTTTCTTATTTAAACTTCGCTCTAGACGCGAGGACATGTGGTTAGAGTGCTAACTGAACTGAACGCGAAGTGCACGTGTAACAGCTGGCGATTCCAGTTGAGTTCAACGGCAGTTGAAATCCTCAACTGGCGGTTAACTGAACTGTCGTTGAAAACGCCCGTGTAACACGGGTATTATAGTGGCCGCTAATAAGTTGAAAGAGGAATTTTAGTCATGGCACACGATTTCTTTGCGTTAATGGCGGCAAGTCCGCTTTAGTAACGAGTTCTGTCACTGACGTACGTCCAAATCCATTTCTATCTTATTAGTGTAAGTTTTAGTGAAATGATCCCAAATAACGCATTTCATAGTCTAGTATCGGCAGACATACGGTTTTGTGTGCGAGCAGTCGGACGAAAGGTCTTTAGTGATCAAGAGTCCAAGATAATTATAATGTATATAGAGATAAGCTCAAGAAAAGATCCGATAGGATGAATATTTAGGTTTCTTATCCAAAGCAGCGTCTGCAGTAGTGAGCAGTACAGCTTTGTGGTCCGATATTTCATCTACTATCTGGCCATTTGTTTTGACAGTAACTGATCCGCTAGCAAAAAAGAGGTCAAGCATTGATTTATAATTGCCCTGAATAATGGTACTTTCTTCTACAATTTGCAATAAGTAGAAGGCAAAAACCAATATCTAACATAGCTTAACCTTGGAGGTCATGCTTTTTAATTGAAAAATTTGAGCAGTCAATTCAGGCAAATTAAAATATCCGGACAGTATAATACGGTTATCGGGTTTAACATTCGTGCACAAATATTGTCTCAGTTTGACGAGTTGGGGGGGGGGGGGGGGCTGTACATTGCTCCAATAATATATCTAACGTTTCCATAATAGTACGTTGTGCAAAAAATGCACTCTACATTGGATACATCAGGCATTAGTAAAAGTCGCAGAGATGATTTAAACCGAATGTTAACACCGCGTCTACAATCACAATCCCTTCGGTACGAACTGTAGCCACTGGTAACAAACTCACAGTCAAACACTATTGTTAAGCCAAGTTTCTGTCAAAACCGCTATTTCAGGGTCATACAAAAGCAGAAGAGCCTCCAACTCAGTTGTCTTGTTTAGGACACTTCTGTAATTAACATTTAGTATTTTCGGGGTCTGAGATCCCTTAAACCGGAGTCACTTAGGTTTCTATCTATCAACGCTTAGCTTATCATAGATTAGCTTTAAAGCTTAGCTCCCTCTTTCCTCTCTTCTCCAGAGCTTTTCCACAGTTATTTCCGTATTTCGATGAAGTCCTCAGCTAATGATTTTGAGCTTTTTTGGTGTTTGGATTTTGAGCTTATTTTGGTGTTTTTGTATTAATGGCTTGATCGTAATATTGACATTTTTTCACGGAAGTCGAGGAGTTTCAAAATGACTGGTCGCGCCTTATTTATTTCCTTTACCGTACCGCCCCCCCCCCCTCTTGGCATCTTTCGACACACTCACTGTTACACCTAGTTGTTCCAGAAAAACACCATCGATTACTTCCTTTCCCAGTTCCTCGCTAGTCTCCTCGCTAAGCTCTTTTATTCAGTAAATGATCAGGTTATTTCCCCTGCCTCTCTTTTCTATCTCTATCTGGTTCCTAACTGTACTAAGCTGCTCCTGAAGTCCCGATATTGCCGATTCCATCTCTTTTACCTTCGTGGCTAAGACATTTACTGTTTCTCAATTCCATCAATTCGCTCATTTAAACCGGAAAGTTTATTCTCAGTTATGTTTTGAGACGCCTGCAGGCCGTTCATTGTTGAATTAATCTTTCTCTAGCCTTGTAGCATTTCCGATACCATTTGTTTTTCAATGGGGCTAGGATTTGTTTCAACACCGCCAAAAGACAACAGATCGTTTTATAATGCAATCACACAAGGAAGGAAGCGCTGAACGCAAAGTGGGCAGGGCAGCAGCACTACAAAGCGATCGTCACTCCTGTAGCAATGTGCAGATTTGGATTCACTAACCTGGATAGCAAAGCAAAAAGGATTGCTTAGCATGTGGCCTCGTTTGCTTGCTTCCATGCCCAGTGTGCTCTAAATGGACTGCTGAAATGAGTCAGCGCGTTGTTGTGTGTGTGTACAAAACTAAGGTACGCCAAGAGTATTCTCGCCATGGATGTCGATGCCGAACACAAAACCTGGGATGTCATCCTGCCTTTCGCCGTCTTCGCCTACAACACCGCAGTACTGGAGACCACCCAGATGACGCCTTTTAAGCTCGTCCATGGCAGGGAGGCCACGACCACGCTAGACGCCATGCTGCCCAACGTTACAAAAGAAGAGAACGTCGACGTTGCCGCCTACCTTCAACGCGCAGAAGCAGCTCGAAGGCTTGCCCGGTTACAGATTAAAGATCAGCAGCGGTCCGACGCCAGACGCTACAACCTACGAAGACGCAACGCGGAATACAAGCCAGGTGACCAAGTCTGGGTGGGGACGCCCATTCGCCGCCGTGGATTGAGTGAAAAGCTTTTGCGCCGCTATTTCGGCCCGTACAAGGTTCTTGGTCTGCTAGGTGAACTGGATTATGAAGTCATCCCCGACGCAATGACTGCATCCCAGCGACGCCGCGTACGACCAGAAGTTGTCCATGTAGTCCGTCTGAAGCCGTATTATGCGCGCTAAAGGCCGCTGCATTTCCATGCATTATTTTCGCAATTAAGATCCATATTTTTTTATTACTAGTCGCATTATTTGTTTTAATGCATCGGGTCGATGCTTCTTTGAGAGGGGAGTAATGCCGCGAATATTTGCAGTGTTTGTTCGTTTTTCAAATCTGCTGCCACACCATTTTATCGCTTTGTTTGCGACGCAAGACGCGTCTAGATTTATCTCGATTGATCGCAGCCAGGCAGAGCTGATTCTACGTTGTTCCGGAATGTTCTAGTAACTTTGCATGCTTTATCTCGAAAGTTCGCTATCAGCTTTAAATTGAGCACGACCGGCAGCGGCGGGCATTCGGTTCGACGCCGCCGAGCACGCTTGTCGCTTCGCCGCCTCCGAGTGTTTCAGTCCATTTTGGGTGCAAGTCAGCCCAATAAACTGTTTTCTTTTAGAAGACCCTTTTGTCCATCTTCATCGCTGCTTCGACTGCCGTCACCACTACGTGACAATATGGCAGTCAGTGGTGCTCATGGCAAGTCTAAGGTACTGTGTCTGAAGATGTGCGTCAACTAGTTCCTGAATGGTGTTATGCATGCCTACTGCAAGAAGTTTGGCTGTGCTAGTGCTACGAGGTAGGTTTAGGGCTGCCTTAGTCGCAAGGCGGATCATTGCGTTCACGCGTTCGGTTTCCGTGCGGTTGAATTTGAGATATGGGGTTGCGTATAGAATGCGGCTAAGCGTAAATGCATGCACTACTTGAATTTACAATGAACGTTTCTTCTAAAACTCGCGTCCAGCAAACTTTTGTCTCCGATAATACTTTCCTACGAAAGCGAACCTGGGTGAGTTGGCTGCATTTATCATTATATCCTTTTTTTATAGGGTTTAACGACCCAAAGCGACTCAGGCTATAAGAGGCCCCGTTGTGGAGGACTCCGGATAATTTACACCACCTGGAATTCTTTAACGTGCACTGACATCGCACAGCGTATACGGGCCTCTAACATTTCGCCTCCATCGAAATGCGACCGCCATGGCCAAGATCAAACCGGCGTCTTTCGGATCAGCATCACGAGCTGTGTGTGGTAGTAATTTTGCTCTTCTTGTTTCTTTCACATCTGCCGTCGTTCTGCGGCGCTAAAGGAATACACGGGGGTCAATGAGGTAAAAAAAGCAAAAAATGCGACGAGGATGGGATTCGAACCCACGCAGGCAGAGCCCAGTGGAATAGCAATCCACCGCCTTAACCACTCGGCCACCTCGTCACCACATCTGCTAATTTTTGGAGGTGCAAATTAAGCCTTCTGGCTTCCACATAAAGAATTTTTATCAATGTTTATTTTTGCGTACATTGCGAACTCACAGCTTTTTCTGAAAGTACGCTCTGCCTGACACTTATTTCTTCATTTCAGGTGAATTTGGTATGCACTGGCGCACAGCCGCACCGCGGCGCTGTGGTGCGCCGCCGCCGGCCGCCATGATTGAAGTGCACCTAGCAGACGAACTCCGACCCGCAAGCGTGTTTTCTTCGCGTGTCGCATTCAGACTGCCGCTTGAAATCCGCGTACATCGCAGATTCGACCGGTTGTCGCTGGGCGTGACAGACGCACGTGACTACGTCGTAAACGAACGCCACTTCGATTGGGCAGCTGCGCTTGTCGAACCTATCGAGGAAACCAGCGCAGCGTCGAAAGGTGGTTGCGGGTTTGGTTCCCCTTCATCTGGGATAGAAGCTCGGATATTGGTCATTGACAGCAGCGCTTCCGTACAACCGAAGTCGGATGTAGTTCAGGCAAATTAGCGGGGAAGAGAATGGTGACTCAGCGCCACTCAGTAGCTGCGGGGCGTCTGCGGGGCTCTTTCTTTACTGGATTTCGTATACCTCCGCAGAGCTGTTGATTTCCAAGCTGTACTACATCTTTTTTTTTTTGGACGAAGTGCGAAATTTTTGGACGAAGTGCATCCTAAACAAGCTCAGAATGGCCACCAAATTAAGTTTGCTGCGGCGGCTGCCTTTGGATGGAGGCAAAACGCTAAGGCGCCCGTATGCTGTGCGATGTCAGTGCACGTTAAAAAGCCCCAAGTGGTCGAAATTATTCCGGAGCCCTCCACTACGGCATCTCTTCTTCCTTTATTTTTCCACTCCCTCCTTTATTCCTTCCCTTACGGCGCTGTTCAGGTGCCCGCCGAGATGTGAGACAGATACAGCGCCATTTCCTTTCCCGAAAAACCGTTTTCATTTTAATTTTTCAATGTTGAATTAAAGAATGTGACCGTGTGCTTTCTTTGATCTTGAAATGAATTCTTGGGGCATGTGCTTCGTTTTTCGGTGCAGCCGTGGCCACCAAAGTGGCGTCTTTATATCGTGGACGATGTGAGCTGTGCGTTTGCATCGGGGTGATACTGCAAGCTCGCGAGCTGGCGCTGCAACCTCGATCCCTACCAAAACAGCTCACTAATGTTAGCGCTGTGTTGCCAGATGACGGCACGAAAAAGAGACACGACAGTGACAAGCGTGGACTACCAAGTGCCAGCTAGCATGTACACCCTTCCAATTTTTTAACATGAACGCGGGAGCGTCGACTGGTGGTGGTTGTGGTGGTGGTTCATGCTATGAGGTATTCTGGGGAGGGGGATACTGGTCCCGATGTATGTTGGCCCTTTGGGCATCGCTCTTGGGGGCCAGGTGAGGGGGAAATGGATGAGACGTCTCTACCGAAGGGGACGTCTCTACCGATTGAGGAAATCAGTAGAGGGAACGCGCATGCGCGCCGATCATGCCGCTGTAGCTAGCGTCGTCTGCTTGGCTGTTCTGTTTCGTGCGAAGCAACCCCTGTAAAGCAAGTTTTACGACTGAGTTCCGAGAGCGCTTGTTTCGTGTTCTATCTGCTGCGTGTGTCTGTGGCTGTGGCCTGGCGCAAACGCGTAGCGTTCCAAGGACGACTCTAGGCCCCGGTTGCATTTGCGGGTAGCGACTCGAGAGCACTTGCTTTAACGAAATTAACACGGCAAAATCGAGGCTCCTCTTCAATCAGTTTATTGTAAGTAACGATTGCAACTAGTTTCTTGGGCATGCTAGGCTGTTCCCAAATGTATGCTCTTTTCAGAATCATCCACGCTATATGCAGCGGATGAAAACATTTGTTTGCAGCTTCTTAGGGCTCCGATGCTTAACAGCCGATGATGGGCAGGGGTTGCTTCCCACTAATCAGAACTGCCTAGCAGACAAAGCTTACTCCAGCAGCACGAATTGTGGGCGTGCCCTTGCCTCGCACGTTTTCTCCTCTCCTTCTTCCGGCGCAGCAGCCCCGGCCAGTCGACGCTCGCGCGTTCATGTTAAAAAATTTTAAGCGTGTACTGTAGTGTGGAATTTTGTCAACATGGCGTGCACAGTGCAAAAGTGAACAACTACCTAGCCCAGTTTGCTGCCTTATGAGCGCCCGTTGTGACAATCTTTGACCACCTTCGTGCAAAACAACGACTCCTCCAGAGTGGTAACAAGGCTTCCCAAGTCTGGTCATGAGTATGCGTTGTGTGCAGAGGACACCACGCAAGGCATAATCGGCGCCTTTTGTCAGATATTTACCCGATGTGCTCATGCTCCCCAGAGGCCGTAGCGAGAGGCCGGATCACCGATAACTTCCCCGCGAATGTACCTGAACTATATGCGGCTCAACGGTTGGACGGAAGCCATGCTGCCAATGACCACTATCCGAGCTTCTATCCCAGAATCAAAGGGAACCAAACCCGCGACCGATTTCGTCGCGGCGCCTTTCTCGGTCGGCTCGAGCAGAGCTAACAAGCGCATCTGCCCAATCGAAGTGGCGTTCGTTTACGATGTAGTTACGTGCGGCTATCGCACCCAGCGACTACCAGCCGAATCTCTGACGCACGCGGATCCCAAACGGCAGTCTTAATGCGACACCAAGAGAAAACATGCTTGCGGAGCAGGAGTTCGTCTGCTACGTGCACCTCAATCATGGCGGCCAGCGGCGGTAGTGTTCCTATGAGCCATTGAGGAAGCAAAGAATAGAGGAGAGGCGGTTACGTCGAATTTTTTGAAGCCGGCTCCCCCTGCTCCGCCTACTAAACCGCCATCTCGGCGAGCTTGCGCATGCGCAGCAGACATTGTAGCAGGCGACGACGATGCGCCCCGCGTTACCATTGGCTGCGCCGTCGGCCAGACTCCCAGTAGTGTCTGCGAAAACACGTTACTTCCGGCACACTTTTTGAAGTGCAGCTCGAATAGCGAGGGCCTCTCCTGAGTTTTCCTTACTCCATGCTAGGTGGTGGTGAAAACTTTAATGGGTACAGGGGAAATTAGGACACGCAGGCCCTTGGGCCCCCGCACGGCCCCACTGAACTCAAACGTTCATGTCCCGGAGGCTCAAGACGCTGGCAGCCCACCCCACCTACCACGAATCCTCCATGTTATGAGCATATACAGGAACATTAGGCGGCGGTAGAGTTACTGTGCGGCGGCGCACCGCACCACAGCGCCGCGGCGCGGTTGTGAAATGAAATAAAATTGGTTTTGGGGGAAAGGAAATGTCGCAGTATCTCTCTCACACCTCTGCCGACACCTGAACCGCGCCGTAAGAGAAGGGATAAAGGAGGGACTGAAAGAAGAAAGGAAGAAGTGCCGTAGTGGAGGGCTCCGGAATAATTTCGACCACCTTAGGATCTTCAACCTGCGCTGACATCGCACAGCACATGGGCCCCTTTGCGTTTCGCCTCCATCGAAACGCTGCCGCCGTGGTCGGGTTCGAACCCGGGTACTCCAGATCAGTAGCCGACCGCCCTAACCACTGTGCCACAGCGGCGAGTGCGCCAGTGAATGCCACCTATACCAACTGACGAAAACAGCAAATAATATTTATCGCAACAGTGAGTTCTTGCAGAAAAATTTTACCGCCAATATTAGACTGTGCTGGAATACTAGCTACCAGTGCGCCACGGTGGCTCAGTGGTTAGGGCGCTCGGCTACTGATCCGGAGTTCCCGGGTTCGAACCCGCAGCGGCGGCTGCGTTTCGATGGAGGCGAAACGCTAAGCCGGCCGTGTGCTGTGTGCGATGTCAGTGTCCGTTAAAGATCCCCAGGTGGTCGAAATTATTCTGAAGCCCTCCACTACGGCACTTCTTTTAAAGCGAAAGCTTTACTACGCTAGCCAGCCAGCAATTTCGGCTCGTCGCGTACTTCAGCCGTATGCCGTATGCGGTGGCTACGAACGACCTTGAGCCGCCGTTTCCTAGCAACGCCGCAGCCGCGCTCCAACAGATGGCGCCGCCGTCGACGCCGCTGTCGTCGCCGCTCGCTCCACCAGATGTGCTCCGCTGGGGTAGAGGGAGAGGAGGTGTCGTCTCGCGGGCGTTATATGCGCTTCGCCTCAGTGTATTGTAGTCGTTATGGAGAGTGCAAAAGACACGCGACAACGACAGAACGAAGCGGAGACAACGCGCTCAAGAAACGCCAGAAGAACGCGCCGCACGACTCGAAAAGCGTCGTAACGAAGATGCGGCTAGAAGTCGTGCCACGTCCCGGAGTGACTCTTCAACTGCGGAAGAGACCGGTTTGAGTTCTCGAGAGCGTCGGAATGAGACGCTGTGTAGACGACGTGCCGAGGAAACGAAGCTTTCGCAATTCAACTAAGGTTAACCAGAGCTAAACCACAGCCAATTTTTTTCATTTCTTCGTTCACTCCCTCCTTGATCTCTTCCCTTACGGCGCAGTTCAGGTGTCCGCCGATATGTGAGACAGGTACTGCGCCATATCCTTTCCCCGAAAACCGATTTTCAATTTTCTATTGCGAGAGGCACTGTGCGCCCGTCAGGCGCCTCCACCGTCGGCGCTGCGTTCAGCGCCACCAGCGGCCAGTTTTGCGTCCCGAGTGGGGTGGCTGCCTATAGCAACACATGTAAACAACAGTTTTCAAAACAGTTTTATAACTTCAAAGTACACCTGTGAAGTTTTCCCTTCGTGAATAAAGCCGAGCGCACTCTAGAACAGACATTGAAAGGCTGAAAACTAATTTCAAAGGCAGTGAATTTCTAAAATACCGCGATACGTGCGCGTGTGTCACCATTGGCTATAGGGGTACCGGGCGTGAGTTCCATAGAAACATACTCGAATAAAACTTTCCGAGCAATTTTTTTTTCATTTCACAGTGTACTCATGAACACAGTTAACAGTTGGCGAGTGTTTTGAAGGAGACTGGCAAAGTACGCAACGCTATTTAGAACCTATCTTTCTGATGAAACGCCACGACAGATGTGCGTCGTGAAGCCGGACGTACCCCAAATGGAGCTATTAGAGCGAAAGCTTTACTACTCCCTTCCGTACCTTGTTCGGCGTGTGTTTCATAACCATGTGACATCACCGCAGCTGTGCCGAAACCGATAAAGAGCGGAAGCTTCGAAAGCAAAGGAAAGGCGCATAACTGGCCCCTAGGGCCGTGGACACCTCAGTCGCGCTTTAAGCTACGTGGCGGTAGTGACAGATGTGCGCTGCATGCGCTGGCATTGACAACGTTGTGGCACAAACGCAGCACTGAAGCTATAGGCCGTCGACGTCCATTGGCGTTGGTGTTCACAACGTCCTAGACTCCCATGATTTTGAGGAAAGGAAGAGAGCATAATTAACTGGCTCCCTGGGTAAGTGGACACCGCAATCACGCTTTCGGGTACGTGGCGGTGGTGAGAGAGAGGTGTGGACTGCATGCATTGGCGCTGACGCGTTGTGGCAGGCACGCGGCACTGCAGCAATAATAACAATAATTGGTTTTGGGGGAAAGGAAATGGCGCAGTATCTGTCTCATATATCGTTGGACACCTGAACCGCGCCGTAAGGGAAGGGATAAAGGAGGGAGTGAAAGAAGAAAGGTAGAGAGAGGTGCCGTAGTGGAGGGCTCCGGAATAATTTCGACCACCTGGGGATCTTTAACGTGCGCTGACATCGCACAGCACACGGGCGCCTTAGCGTTTTTCCTCCATAAAAACGCAGCCGCCGCGGTCGGGTTCGAACCCGGGAACTCCGGATCAGTAGTCGAGCGCCCTAACCACTGAGCCACCGCGGCGGGGGGCAGCAATAGGCGGCAGCGTTCATTGCGGGAACAACCTCTCGAGATCAACCATTAATTTAACTGCAACCTGCGAGGATGGCAGGGTCGGCGCGCTGCCTATCCAGTGTGCGGAACGCACTCAACGTTGCAGACGCCAAGCCGCGTCTTGCCCGATACACCACAGCTTTCGTTCTCAAACCAGGTTCAGCAGTAGTTAATCCGACCCGCCGCGGTGGCTCAGTGGTTAGGGCGCTCGGCTGCTGATCCGGAGTTCCCGGGTTCGAACCCGACCGCGGCGCCTGCGTTTCGATGGAGGCGAAACGCTAACGCGCCCGTGTGCTGTGCGATGTCAGTGCACGTTAGAGATCCCCAGGAGGTCGAAATTATTCCGGAGCCCTCCACTACGGTACCTTTTTCTTCTTTCACTCCCTCCTTTATTCCTTCCTTTACGGCGCGGTTCAGGTTCCCGCCGATATGTGAGACAGATACTGCGCCATTTCCTTTCCCCAAAAACCAATTTTCATTTCATTTTAGTTAAACCGCAGCTATTTTTTTTTCAGCTGCCAGTACTTTGCAACTAAACCTCTTAGATTGCGCCTGCCGTAGATTGCATGACCGCTCCATTTTTTTGTCAGACACCTTTCCTTATTACTTATTCGCCACTATCACCGATGGGACACCCCTCAGTGACGGGCTTGAATCCATGCTATCCGTTCAGAGGTGAGTGTGTGAGTGGCATGTTGTACTGTGTTGCGGAGCTCAAGTGTAGTCCTCGCTGTTGGTCCTTGCAAAGCGTTGCGATGTAGTGAAGCTTACCAACTGGCGGGCCTGCATGCTCGTGCAGGATTGCTGAACTGTTTTCAAGAATGTTACATTCACTTGACTTTTATATTGCATGTATGTTGTTTAAATGTTTTATATGCTTGAGCAAGGTTATTAATGCGGAAGCATTCCTAGGCTATGTCGACGGGGTCGTGTCACCAAAGCGTGTCACCTAAATGCGTCCGCAGCAGTTATGGCGTTCTCAGAAGAGATAGCATCAAAGGAATGGTTGTATTCGATAGAGGACGATGTGAGGATGATGGCAAAAAAATTTTATGTCTGTCGGATGATTAGTTAATTAGAGTCATAAAGGTCACAAAGCAGAGAATGGTTGTGAACGTAGCGAATGGTTGTGAAAACAAGTAGGTGGGCGGGAACGAACCATGGCGCCAAATTTCGAAACTAATCGTGGCCCCAAATTTGAAAAGGCGCCCATGTGCTGTGCGATGTCAGTTCACGTTAAAGATCCTCAGGTGGTCTAAATTATTCCGGAGCCCTCCACTACGGCACCTCTTTCTTCCTTTCTTCTTTCACTCCCTCCCTTATCCCTTCCCTTGCGGCGCGGTTCAGGTGTCCAACGATATATGAGACAGATACTGCGCCATTTCCTTTCCCCCCAAAACCAATTAGTAGTAGCTTCAACTTACTCACCTGCTTTTCACCTTCGTGAACCATCGGTGTATGCCTGAACCGCATCCACTCTAATTTTATGTGCTGCAATGGGCTTTCGTGACTTTTTACGTGTTTTGTGCCGGACCCAAACCGCGGCCACAGCGTGCAAGTGGACGGCCTGCGGCTCCGCCATGTCGGAGACGCCGGCATCGGGAGATGACTCCTCGCCTCGCAACCAAGTGAGCGACGCTCCTATGGACGCACAAGAATTTTCGGCAAAGAGAGGCGCAGATGACTAGAAAATCAGGCTCAGAAGGAAATGTGTTTCTGAGGAACAAACGGAAACAATGAAAGCGGCGGACGACGCGAGAGCGACGAAGCTGCTAGCGAAGAAGACACTCAAAGAAGGGAAAACCTCAATTGTCCGGGCTTTCCCGGTATCCAAAGAGTGGGTGAAGATCGTCCTATGACCTCAGGAAGGCATAGAAAAGGTAATCAAAGGATACGGGTAGGCGGAGCTCACCGATGTCATCGCTAGAGCCGCAAATATGCACGAAGAGAAAATGCAAGGAGTTCAAATCACGACCAATTCTAAGTATCAAACTATTCTGATCGCTACGGCATCGGAGGAAAGAGCACGAAGGTACCAAGGCACCGTGGCCCTCCAACATAAAGAATAAGGTACATCCCCAGTCACAGCATGCCTTGTGACGCAGGAGAGCTTCGGGAAGGGGATTATCTACGGGATCCCACCGGGCCTCTCGGACCAAGAAATCTTGAACATCCTAAATAGATCAGGAAACCCGGCCATTGCATCAGCTAGACGGCTGGGAGAAAACACAGGCACTATGCTGCTGTGTTTCGTAGAAGACACAGTGCCCTGTACGATCGACTTCAAGGTAACGCCACTCAAGTGCGGACTATTCAAAAAGAAGTACCAGGTGTGCGCCACATGCGGGCAATTCGCGCATAGGGCTGACGTCTGCCCAGATCCCGAGACGCGCAAATGCCGACGATTCGGGATTAAAAAACCCCTACCGTATCATAAGGGCACCCCCAAATGTGCACTCTGTCATGGGCAACACCCCCTTGGGGATAAAAGCTACACCAAGATATACAGGACCCCGTACTTAGTCAAAAGGAAACTCTGGGATAAGAAACTGAGAGACCAAGAGACCGCCCCCAGACAGGAACACATTTTCTAAAGAATAAGTTCGAGACCCTCAGAACCAAGGAAGCAAGCTCCATCTCCTGCTCCCGCAGCCGCTTCAAGTCGAGCACCAAACCAGGGTCAGCCAGCAGTAACGATCGCCATACCGGGGAAAGCGCACGTACGCTACACCCGGGCCGGGACTTGGCGCCGGAACAGGGGCCCGACCACTCAGAACTCCACAGTAAGACAAGGCGGAACTGAGATCACTCATAAGGGACCCGACGGACCCATGGAGCCTCAAGCAGAAGAGTACCTTGGCAGGAGGTAAGGACCTGCAGGTAACTGATCAAGGGAGTCTTTGTGGGTCTGGCAGCGGTATGGCAAACGGTTCTTGCAAACATGTGTGCTTCATCTTGCAGATAGCCGCAAGCATCGCTGGCCCATACTTCCTGAGCAATATTTCTTCTTCAAGCTTCTTTCACGGAAACTGCGCCCTCACTGGCCCTCCATTAAGTTCTTGCTGTCAACCGATAGATGGCAATGCATCCACAGCCTCATCTCCCATCGATCTCGCCTGTCTCGACCGCGCATGGCACAACACCGGAACGTCATCGACACGGACCCGACGGGACATAAAAGCGACGCACCGGCCAGTCCTCTTCAGTGGGTCTGGCAACGGCATGGCAAGCGGTTCTTGCGAACATGTGTGCTACACCTTGCAGGTAGGCCACAACTACGCTTTCAGGTGTTATAGGAGCGATAACCGTTTCTTATCATTGCTGCCAGACCCTCAGCACTTTGTATTTTTTCTTGCGTACTGCATTCCTTAAGAATTTTGTTGCAACTGTCCGGCGATGTCGAGGCTAATCCAGGCCCAGCTCATTGAATTTACTCGCGGCATAGCTTCCGCATTAAATAACCGCGATCAAATCGATGCAATATTTATAGATTATTTCAAAGCATTTGACATGGTCTGCCATAAAAAGCTTCTTCGTAAACTGCGTACCATATTTAACGGCAATAAGTTACTTGACTGGTTAACCGACTACTTACACTTAAGATCCCAGTTCGTCACTATCATCATGGTCATCGTCAGTCACTGTAACTTCAGGTGTGCCACAAGGATCGGTGCTTGGGCCTCTATAGTTTATAATTTTCATCAATGATGTAGTAAATGTTATTAATGACACCACAGTGAAGTTATGCGTATATGCCGATGACTGCGTGCTTTATCGCAACGTTTCTAACGCCCACGATCAACAGGAACTAAACAAAGTGTTTTCATTGTTCTGTGAATGGAGTAACGCATGGCTAAGTCTTGGCCTTCTCTGACTGGGTGGCAAGAATAATTTTATCGGCATATAAAGGAGGCCACGGAAGAACAGGCGACGAATCTCCAAGTCCCAAAATTAGACAACCACCTCCTTACATCTCATTTAATCCAAGAGAGTAGTGGAGGGCAGGTGGAAAACTCAAAAATGGAACAGAAATCTTAGCTCAATAAGCTGAATAAGAAAATTGCTAAGCTCAATAATAAAATTGAGCAGTACGCAGCCAATCTGTCCGAAAGTAGCTGGGCCGAGGTGTGATGAAATGAGTTTCAACAAGAGCCTTCCCAAGACTGTTGGATACACTGGTATCCCTCCTCGTCCCCCGCACCAGCCACCATCGTGATTTCCACGCGCGCGACACCGGGAATGTGGAGAGAAGGCAATCCTGTGGCTCTGCTGCTTTCCTGAAATTGTCGGGGCGTCACGGCAGCGCGCTGCCTACTTCGGAAAGGGTTGCATGCCTGAGCATGTGAGCAATAATAATAATAATTGGTTTTTTGGGGAAAGGAAATGGCGCAGTATCTGTCTCATATATCGTTGGACACCTGAACCGCGCCGTAAGGGAAGGGATAAGAGAGGGAGTGAAAAAAGAAAGAAAGAATTAGGTGCCGTAGTGGAGGGCTCCGGAATAATTTCGACCACCTGGGGATCTTTAACGTGCACTGACATCGCACAGCACACGGGCGCCTTAGCGTTTTTCCTCCATAAAAACGCAGCCGCCGCGGTCGGGTTCGAACCCGGGAACTCCGGATCAGTAGTCGAGCGCCCTAACCACTGAGCCACCGCGGCGGGTAGCATGTGAGCAACGTTTTGCTCCTCGGGAGACAATGTCCGAGAGGATAAAAGGAAAAACTCGCGGCAGGAAACGCTCTCTCGCTGCCGGACCTGACTTGATTGCCCGAGGAACCCCCTTCGCTGCCCACCGACCCCTGAACCCAACGCCGGTCGATGTCAACGACCTGGTGAGCTACTGAACATCTATTTTACGGATACAACATTCTTCCGCAGTGTGTTTTACCTCGCGTTAGGATAATAAACTATTTCCTAGCGTGCCCTGCCGTTGCCTATTTCGTCCGGACCTGCCGTGGCTGCGACTCTGCGCCACGGGTTGGGGAAACGTGTTGCGTACTTGAATAACGCCTGCGTGTAGCTGGCACGGAAGCTCGCCTTCCCGGCCGGCTGGACGCAGAGTCCCCCTCTACCTAGCTATACTGGGCCCGAGAATAAGGCCATAGATGCTGCAATTGAATTGGCAGAAATTAGGGCAGTCCTGCAGGATCTCAAAAAGAGATCTGCTCCAGGACCAGACAGTATCACAAACACCATGCTTAAAAATATGGACGATGTTTCCTTACACTTCATTTGCGAAGTATTGAATAAAATTTGGGAAGGGGCCGAAATCCCAGAGGAGTGGAAAATCTCCCAATTGGTCCTTATTCCTAAACCGGGCAAGAAACTTTACTATCCAGCATGAGGCCGATATCTCTCACCTCTTGTCTGGAAAGCTCATGGAAAAAGTGGTCCAACTCAGAATCTCTCGACATATGGAAACCAAGGAACTCTGGCCAGTGGAGATGCTAGAGTATAGGCTGGGATTAAGCGCCCAGGATGTCAAATTAAAGCACGACATCCTGGACACTCCCGAGGACGATACATCATGTAGAGCCATCCTGCTGCTTTATCTCACTAAGGCTTTTGATAATGTTGAACACAGAGCGGTTCTCGAAGGCCTCAACTCGGTTGGAGTGGGAAGCAAGTGATTCAACTATGTCAAAAATCTCCTCGCCTGCAGGAAAACTGAACTTAGCTTCGTGGTACTCAAGTCCGAGCCCATCAGTACCGAGGGAGAGGGACGCCCCAGGGATCTGTCCTCTCCCCGGTACTTCTCAATGTTGCAATGAAAGATCTCTCGTCCCAGCTGAATTCGACAGAAGGCATCAAACATGGCATCTATTCAGACGACATCGCAATCTGGACCGAAGGAGGCTCCAGCGCCGATATTTCGAATAGGCTGCAGGAAGCGGCGTATATGGTTGAGAGCTACGCCCTAGATAGAGGACTATCTTGCTCTGCTCAGAAATTTGAACTGTTCTCAATGTGCTGCAAAGCACAACTAACCCGATAATCCCGCCTACCGCACCTAAACAAACCAGTGGAGGTATACGTGGGAGGGAGTAAGGTACCGAGTCAGCACCGTAAGGATCCTGGGGTATTTCCTACAGCATAACAGGAAAAACACCACCATCCTTAAAAAGATTCAGACGTATATCGACCAGGTAAGGGGGATATTCAGGCGAATCTCCCTCAGGAACAAAGGCCTCAGAGAACACTGCCTAATAAGGCTGGTTCGTGCCTTCATAACAGCACGATAGCTTATGCCACCCCCTTTCTCAATCTCAATCCCGGCGAAGCGGAGAAGTTTGAGATAATGGTCAGAACGTCATTCGGAAGGGCTTTAGGGGGCATCCTCCTCGACAGAGAAGCTTCTATGGGAATGCATAATACCTGGGAAGAGATTGCCAAAAGAGGCAGGGGAGGGGGGGGGGGGGCGAAGATCTGGCTGCTCAACTCCACTGTAGCGGGCCGAAAAATACTACAGAAATTATGGCTTCCGTCAGGAAAACCACCCTCTGTTGCTGAACCCCTGCAGCTTGAGACGCGGAAACTATTCAAAATTGCACCAATTCCTAAGAATATGCACCCGATCCATGGCAAGGAACGAAGGGGGCATAGAACAAAATTTATTCAAAGCAAACTAATGAAATACCCTTCTGAGGAATCAGCCTATTGCGATGCTGCCTGCGGGCTAGAAGGGGCCGCGGCCAAAGCAGTGGTAGATGGTAATCACTCCCAGAAGGTAATTGGATCCGTTAATGCGCGTAACGCTTTAATAGCTGAAGAGGCTGCGAGAGCGATAGCATGTACAAGTACTAGAGCCAAAATTATTCTCTCAGACAATAAGGCGGCTGTTAGGAACTTCGGCAAAGCCCTAATTTCCAAGTAGGTGGCCAGTCTACTGAGGAAGCACCCGCTAAACCGGGAGGTTTCAGTCACCTGGGTTCCAGCTCATCAGGGTCTACCAGCAGTGAGGCTGTCCATCGCCTCGCTCGAGATGTATAGACCCGAGCGGCCGTAGAGACCCCGCTACCCGGAGACAAAGACCCCCTCATCCCCTACAAGGAGCTCTCTGAGACTCGTAGACTGGGCAGAAGGATCTAGCTACCACCAGATAGGTTCCTAACACCCTCGGAATGCACGGCCTGGCGAAAAATTCAGGCCAATCGCTTCTTCCCTTATGTTACTCTGCATAATGAGCTTACAGGCGACCCAGAGGCTTGCAGTCTGTGCAACGTGCCCCTGAGTCAAAATCATCTAATCTGGCAATGCCCCGAATCTCCGGGAGCTAAACAGACTGATCCCCTTGATCAACATCGACCCTCGCAACCAATAGAGGCAGTCAACCAATCGATAACTAATCAACGAGTCGATAAAACAAAGAGGGGCAAAGGGTGTCGAGGAGTCGTCAATGCTTTCGAATTCCTCTAATGCGGGTTGCCGCAGTGATCTCTAAATTTTCTGACGTCTATTCGTAACCAGAGGTGGGCAAATGCCCTCATTTTTACTTTTCTTCCCTCGCCCTCGCATTGTCGGCCCTCCCTCACCCTCACCCTCATATTGAAAAGTTATCCGGCCCTCCCTCGCCCTCATTTCAAAAAGTTTGTTGGCCTTCCCTCGCCCTCGCATTGTCGGCCCTCCCTCACCCTCGCCCTCATTTTGAAAAGTTATCCGTCCTCCCTCACCCTCATTTCGAAAAGTTTGTTGGCCTCCCTCGCCCTCGCATTGTCGGCCCTCCCTCACCCTCGCCCTCATATTGAAAAGTTATCCGTCCTCCCTCACCCTCATTTCGAAAAGTTTGTTGGCCTTCCCTCGCCCTCGCATTGTCGGCCCTCCCTCACCCTCGCCCTCATTTTGAAAAGTTATCCGGCCCTCCCTCACCCTCGCCCTCATATTGAAAAGTTATCCGTCCTCCCTCACCCTAATTTCGAAAAGTTCGTTAGCCTTCCCTCGCCCTCGCATTGTCGGCCCTCCCTCACCCTCGCCCTCATTTTGAAAAGTTATCTGGCCCTCCCTCACCCTCACCTAGAAAAGTTTGTTGGCCTTCCCTCAACCTCGCATCGTCGGCCCTCCCTCACCCTCACTAAGTCATATTAAAATTGGAGTTATATTTTCTAGTCGGCAACTTCTAGCAGTATTACTGAGTAATGTACATACAAGACAAGCCGTGACGGACGACAGGCTAGATGCTTATTCTGGTGCGTGTGTGTGTGTGTGTGTGTGTGTGTGTGTGTGTGTGTGTGTGTGTGTGTGTGTGTGTGTGTGTGTGTGTGTGTGTGTGTGTGTGTGTGTGTGTGTGTGTGTGTGTGTGTGTGTGTGTGTGTGTGTGTGTGTGTGTGTGTGTGTGTGTGTGTGTGTGTGTGTGTGTGTGTGTGTGTGTGTGTGTGTGTGTGTGTGTGTGTGTGAGAGAGAGAGAGAGAGAGAGCTGTCTGAGCTAATACGTGAGATAAAACCGAAACAGTTACGAGTTGAGCCCTAAAGTATCACACTGCCTTTACTTCTGGCACGCACTGCATGCATACATGTGTTCTGCACTTCTAACATTTAATTGTTATCTATATTTATTTTCCTTCTACTGAAATCCCCACTGGAGATTTTAGCATGGTGGGATACGGATAAGTAAACACAACGTAATAAAGCAGGCAATGAACACAACAACAAAGTAGAATAACTAGCTTGAAAATTTTGGAAAATAAGCATAGACAGCACATTTTAAAAAATACTGCAAAGAAATGTCGACATATGATGATTTTGAAACTTGGTCATTGGTTAGGACATTCCATTGAAATACTGTTCGTGGAAAGAAAGAATACTTAAAACAGTTATTATGCGTAGTAAATGGCGTTACTGTGCCTCTATGTCTTTGCTTAGTGGCGTAACCAGATGAAAAAGAAATTATTTTCGTGAGATCTGTCTCATACCCCTGTTACACGGGCGTTTTCAACGGCAGTTCAGTTGATTCTCAGTTGAACTGAACGGCAGTTAGCGGTGTTACACGGCAGTGCTAACTGCCGTTGAAATCTCATCGGCAGTTGAGTTCGACTGAGATCGGGGATCCCAGTTGAACGGCCAACTGACAAGATGGCGACCTACAGACCGAAAACCTTGCCCTCTTACTGGATTGTCTTGGCTCAGTGTGCTTCGAACCCGCAAATTTCTACCGCAAAGCAAAAAATACACAAAAATAATTGTCACTATAGTAAAGAATATATACACTACGATCATTTACAACAAGAAAAAATGCACACACTGCTTTTTTTCTTATTTAAACTTCGCTCTAGACGCGAGGACATGTGGTTAGAGTGCTAACTGAACTGAACGCGAAGTGCACGTGTAACAGCTGGCGATTCCAGTTGAGTTCAACGGCAGTTGAAATCCTCAACTGGCGGTTAACTGAACTGTCGTTGAAAACGCCCGTGTAACACGGGTATTATAGTGGCCGCTAATAAGTTGAAAGAGGAATTTTAGTCATGGCACACGATTTCTTTGCGTTAATGGCGGCAAGTCCGCTTTAGTAACGAGTTCTGTCACTGACGTACGTCCAAATCCATTTCTATCTTATTAGTGTAAGTTTTAGTGAAATGATCCCAAATAACGCATTTCATAGTCTAGTATCGGCAGACATACGGTTTTGTGTGCGAGCAGTCGGACGAAAGGTCTTTAGTGATCAAGAGTCCAAGATAATTATAATGTATATAGAGATAAGCTCAAGAAAAGATCCGATAGGATGAATATTTAGGTTTCTTATCCAAAGCAGCGTCTGCAGTAGTGAGCAGTACAGCTTTGTGGTCCGATATTTCATCTACTATCTGGCCATTTGTTTTGACAGTAACTGATCCGCTAGCAAAAAAGAGGTCAAGCATTGATTTATAATTGCCCTGAATAATGGTACTTTCTTCTACAATTTGCAATAAGTAGAAGGCAAAAACCAATATCTAACTTAGCTTAACCTTGGGGGTCATGCTTTTTAATCGAAAAATTTGAGCAGTCAATTCAGGCAAATTAAAATATCCGGACAGTATAATACGGTTATCGGGTTTAACATTCGTGCACAAATATTGTCTCAGTTTGACGAGTTGGGGGGGGGGGGGGGGGGGGGGGCTGTACATTGCTCCAATAATATATCTAACGTTTCCATAATAGTACGTTGTGCAAAAAATGCACTCTACATTGGATACATCAGGCATTAGTAAAAGTCGCAGAGATGATTTAAACCGAATGTTAACACCGCGTCTACAATCACAATCCCTTCGGTACGAACTGTAGCCACTGGTAACAAACTCACAGTCGAACACTATTGTTAAGCCATGTTTCTGTCAAAACCGCTATTTCAGGGTCATACAAAAGCAGAAGAGCCTCCAACTCAGTTGTCTTGTTTAGGACACTTCTGTAATTAACATTTAGTATTTTCGGGGTCTGAGATCCCTTAAACCGGAGTCACTTAGGTTTCTATCTATCAACGATTAGCTTATCATAGATTAGCTTTAAACCTTAGCTCCCTCTTTCCTCTCTTCTCCAGAGCTTTTCCACAGTTATTTCCGTATTTCGATGAAGTCCTCAGCTAATGATTTTGAGCTTTTTTGGTGTTTGGATTTTGAGCTTATTTTGGTGTTTTTGTATTAATGGCTTGATCGTAATATTGACATTTTTTCACGGAAGTCGAGGAGTTTCAAAATGACTGGTCGCGCCTTATTTATTTCCTTTACCGTACCGCCCCCCCCCCCCCCCCCTCTTGGCATCTTTCGACACACTCACTGTTACACCTAGTTGTTCCAGAAAAACACCATCGATTACTTCCTTTCCCAGTTCCTCGCTAGTCTCCTCGCTAAGCTCTTTTATTCAGTAAATGATCAGGTTATTTCCCCTGCCTCTCTTTTCTATCTCTATCTGGTTCCTAACTGTACTAAGCTGCTCCTGAAGTCCCGATATTGCCGATTCCATCTCTTTTACCTTCGTGGCTAAGACATTTACTGTTTCTCAATTCCATCAATTCGCTCATTTAAACCGGAAAGTTTATTCTCAGTTATGTTTTGAGACGCCTGCAGGCCGTTCATTGTTGAATTAATCTTTCTCTAGCCTTGTAGCATTTCCGATACCATTTGTTTTTCAATGGGGCTAGGATTTGTTTCAACACCGCCAAAAGACAACAGATCGTTTTATAATGCAATCACACAAGGAAGGAAGCGCTGAACGCAAAGTGGGCAGGGCAGCAGCACTACAAAGCGATCGTCACTCCTGTAGCAATGTGCAGATTTGGATTCACTAACCTGGATAGCAAAGCAAAAAGGATTGCTTAGCATGTGGCCTCGTTTGCTTGCTTCCATGCCCAGTGTGCTCTAAATGGACTGCTGAAATGAGTCAGCGCGTTGTTGTGTGTGTGTACAAAACTAAGGTACGCCAAGAGTATTCTCGCCATGGATGTCGATGCCGAACACAAAACCTGGGATGTCATCCTGCCTTTCGCCGTCTTCGCCTACAACACCGCAGTACTGGAGACCACCCAGATGACGCCTTTTAAGCTCGTCCATGGCAGGGAGGCCACGACCACGCTAGACGCCATGCTGCCCAACGTTACAAAAGAAGAGAACGTCGACGTTGCCGCCTACCTTCAACGCGCAGAAGCAGCTCGAAGGCTTGCCCGGTTACAGATTAAAGATCAGCAGCGGTCCGACGCCAGACGCTACAACCTACGAAGACGCAACGCGGAATGCAAGCCAGGTGACCAAGTCTGGGTGGGGACGCCCATTCTCCGCCGTGGATTGAGTGAAAAGCTTTTGCGCCGCTATTTCGACCCGTACAAGGTTCTTGGTCTGCTAGGTGAACTGGATTATGAAGTCATCCCTGACGCAATGACTGCATCCCAGCGAGGCCGCGTACGACCAGAAGTTGTCCATGTAGTCCGTCTGAAGCCGTATTATGCGCGCTAAAGGCCGCTGCATTTCCATGCATTATTTTCGCAATTAAGATCCATATTTTTTTATTACTAGTCGCATTATTTGTTTTAATGCATCGGGTCGATGCTTCTTTGAGAGGGGAGCAATGCCGCGAATATTTGCAGTGTTTGTTCGTTTTTCAAATCTGCTGCCACACCATTTTATCGCTTTGTTTGCGACGCAAGACGCGTCTAGATTTATCTCGATTGATCGCAGCCAGGCAGAGCTGATTCTACGTTGTTCCAGAATGTTCTAGTAACTTTGCATGCTTTATCTCGAAAGTTCGCTATCAGCTTTAAATTGAGCACGACCGGCAGCGGCGGGCATTCGGTTCGACGCCGCCGAGCACGCTTGTCGCTTCGCCGCCTCCGAGTGTTTCAGTCCATTTTGGGTGCAAGTCAGCCCAATAAACTGTTTTCTTTTAGAAGACCCTTTTGTCCATCTTCATCGCTGCTTCGACTGCCGTCACCACTACGTGACAATATGGCAGTCAGTGGTGCTCATGGCAAGTCTAAGGTACTGTGTCTGAAGATGTGCGTCAACTAGTTCCTGAATGGTGTTATGCATGCCTAGTGCAAGAAGTTTAGCTGTGCTAGTGCTACGAGGTAGTTTTAGGGCTGCCTTAGTCGCAAGGCGGATCATTGCGTTCACGCGTTCGGTTTCCGTGCGGTTGAATTTGAGATATGGGGTTGCGTATAGAATGCGGCTAAGCGTAAATGCATGCACTACTTGAATTTACAATGAACGTTTCTTCTAAAACTCGCGTCCAGCAAACTTTTGTCTCCGATAATACTTTCCTACGAAAGTGAACCTGGGTGAGTTGGCTGCATTTATCATTATATCCTTTTTTTATAGGGTTTAACGACCCAAAGCGACTCAGGCTATAAGAGGCCCCGTTGTGGAGGACTCCGGATAATTTACACCACCTGGAATTCTTTAACGTGCACTGACATCGCACAGCGTATACGGGCCTCTAACATTTCGCCTCCATCGAAATGCGACCGCCATGGCCAAGATCAAACCGGCGTCTTTCGGATCAGCATCACGAGCTGTGTGTGGTAGTAATTTTGCTCTTCTTGTTTCTTTCACATCTGCCGTCGTTCTGCGGCGCTAAAGGAATACACGGGGGTCAATGAGGTAAAAAAAGCAAAAAATACGACGAGGATGGGATTCGAACCCACGCAGGCAGAGCCCAGTGGAGTAGCAATCCACCGCCTTAACCACTCGGCCACCTCGTCACCACATCTGCTAATTTTTGGAGGTGCAAATTAAGCCTTCTGGCTTCCACATAAAGAATTTTTATCAATGTTTATTTTTGCGTACATTGCGAACTCGCAGCTTTTTCTGAAAGTACGCTCTGCCTGACACTGATTTCTTCATTTCAGGTGAATTTGGTATGCACTGGCGCACAGCCGCACCGCGGCGCTGTGGTGCGCCGCCGCCGGCCGCCATGATTGAAGTGCACCTAGCAGACGAACTCCGACCCGCAAGCGTGTTTTCTTCGCGTGTCGCATTCAGACTGCCGCTTGAAATCCGCGTACATCGCAGATTCGACCGGTTGTCGCTGGGCGTGACAGACGCACGTGACTACGTCGTAAACGAACGCCACTTCGATTGGGCAGCTGCGCTTGTCGAACCTATCGAGGAAACCAGCGCAGCGTCGAAATGTGGTTGCGGGTTTGGTTCCCCTTCATCTGGGATAGAAGCTCGGATATTGGTCATTGACAGCAGCGCTTCCGTACAACCGAAGTCGGATGTAGTTCAGGCAAATTAGCGGGGAAGAGATCGGTGACTCAGCGCCACTCAGTAGCTGCGGGGCGTCTGCGGGGCTCTTTCTTTACTGGATTTCGTATACCTCCGCAGAGCTGTTGATTTCCAAGCTGTACTACATCTTTTTTTTTTGGACGAAGTGCGAAATTTTTGGACGAAGTGCATCCTAAACAAGCTCAGAATGGCCACCAAATTAAGTTTGCTGCGGCGGCTGCGTTTGGATGGAGGCAAAACGCTAAGGCGCCCGTATGCTGTGCGATGTCAGTGCACGTTAAAAAGCCCCAAGTGGTCGAAATTATTCCGGAGCCCTCCACTACGGCATCTCTTCTTCCTTTATTTTTCCACTCCCTCCTTTATTCCTTCCCTTACGGCGCTGTTCAGGTGCCCGCCGAGATGTGAGACAGATACAGCGCCATTTCCTTTCCCGAAAAACCGTTTTCATTTTAATTTTTCAATGTTGAATTAAAGAATGTGACCGTGTGCTTTCTTTGATCTTGAAATGAATTCTTGGGGCATGTGCTTCGTTTTTCGGTGCAGCCGTGGCCACCAAAGTGGCGTCTTTATATCGTGGACGATGTGAGCTGTGCGTTTGCATCGGGGTGATACTGCAAGCTCGCGAGCTGGCGCTGCAACCTCGATCCCTACCAAAACAGCTCACTAATGTTAGCGCTGTGTTGCCAGATGACGGCACGAAAAAGAGACACGACAGTGACAAGCGTGGACTACCAAGTGCCAGCTAGCATGTACACCCTTCCAATTTTTTAACATGAACGCGGGAGCGTCGACTGGTGGTGGTGGTGGTGGTGGTGGTTCATGCTATGAGGTATTCTGGGGAGGGGGATACTGGTCCCGATGTATGTTGGCCCTTTGGGCATCGCTCTTGGGGGCCAGGTGAGGGGGAAATGGATGAGACGTCTCTACCGAAGGGGACGTCTCTACCGATTGAGGAAATCAGTAGAGGGAACGCGCATGCGCGCCGATCATGCCGCTGTAGCTAGCGTCGTCTGCTTGGCTGTTCTGTTTCGTGCGAAGCAACCCCTGCAAAGCAAGTTTTACGACTGAGTTCCGAGAGCGCTTGTTTCGTGTTCTATCTGCTGCGTGTGTCTGTGGCTGTGGCCTGGCGCAAACGCGTAGCGTTCCAAGGACGACTCTAGGCCCCGGTTGCATTTGCGGGTAGCGACTCGAGAGCACTTGCTTTAACAAAATTAACACGGCAAAATCGAGGCTCCTCTTCAATCAGTTTATTGTAAGTAACGATTGCAACTAGTTTCTTGGGCATGCTAGGCTGTTCCCAAATGTATGCTCTTTTCAGAATCATCCACGCTATATGCAGCGGATGAAAACATTTGCTCGCAGCTTCTTAGGGCTCCGATGCTCAACAGCCGATATTGGGCAGGGGTTGCTTCCCACTAATCAGAACTGCCTAGCAGACTAAGCTTACTCCAGCAGCACGAATTGTGGGCGTGCCCTTGCCTAGCACGATTTCTTCTCTCCTTCTTCCGGCGCAGCAGCGCCGGCCAGTCGACGCTCGCGCGTTCATGTTAAAAAAATTGGAAGGGTGTACTGTGGTGTCGAATTTTGTCAACATGGCGTGCAAAGTGCAAAAGTGAACAACTACCTAGCCCAGTCTGCTGCCTTATGAGCGCCCGTTGGGACAATCTTTGAACACCTTCATGCAAAACAACGACTCCTCCAGAGTGGTAACAAGGCTTCCCAAGTCTGATCATGAGTATGCGTTATGTGCAGAGGACTGCCACGCCAGGCATAATCGGCGCGTTTTGTCAGATATTTACCCGGTGTGCTCATGCACCCCAGAGGCCGTAGCGATAGGCCGGATCACCGATAACTTTCCCGCAAATGTACCTGAACTATATGCGGCTCATCGGTTTGACGGAAGCCCTGCTGTCAATGACCACCCTCCGAGCTTCTATCCCAGAATCGAGGGGAACCAAACCCGCGAGCGATTTTCGTCGCGGCGCCTTTCTCGGTCGCCTCGAGCAGAGCTAACAAGCGCATCCGCCCAATCGAAGTGGCGTTCGTTTACGACGTAGTTACGTGTTGCTATCGCACCCAGCGACTACCAGCCGAATCTCTGACGCACGCGGATCCCAAACGGCAGTCTGAATGCGACACCAAGAGAAAACATGCTTGCGGAGCAGGAGTTCGTCTGCTACGTGCACCTCAATCATGGCGGCCAGCGGCGGTAGTGTTCCTATGAGCCATTGAGGAAGCAAAGAATAGAGGAGAGGCGGTTACGTCGAATTTTTTGAAGCCGGCTCCCCCTGCTCCCCCTACTAGACCGCCATCTCGGCGAGCTTGCGCATGCGCAGCAGACAATGTAGCAGGCGACGACGATGCGCCCCGCGTTACCATTGGCTGCGCCGTCGGCCAGACTCCCAGTAGTGTCTGCGAAAACACGTTACTTCCGGCACACTTTTTGAAGTGCAGCTCGTATAGCGAGGGCCTCTCCTGAGTTTTCCTTACTTCATGCTAGGTGGTGGTGAAAACTAATGGGCACAGGGGAAATTAGGACACGCAGGTCCTTGGGCCCCCGCACGGCCCCACTGAACTCAAACGTTCATGTCCCTGAGGCTCATGACGCTGGCAGCCCACCCCACCTACCACAAATCCTCCATGCTATGAGCATATACAGGAACATTAGGCGGCGGTAGATTTACTGTGCGGAGGCGCACCGCACGACAGCGCCGCGGCGCGGCTGTGCAATTAAATGAAATTGGTTTTGGGGGAAAGGAAATGTCGCAGTATCTCTCACACCTCGGCCTATACCTGAACCGCGCCGTTAGAGAAGGGATAAAGGCAGGACTGAAAGAAGAAAGGAAGAAAGAGGTGCCGTAGTGGAGGGCTCCGGAATAATTTCGACCACCTGAGGATCTTCAACGTGCACTGACATCGCACAGCACACGGGTGCCTTTGCGTTTCGCCTCCATCGAAACACTGCCGCCGCGGTCGGGTTCGAACCCGGGTACTCCAGATCAGTAGCCGACCCCGCTAACCACCGTGCCACAGCGGCGAGTGCGCCAGTGAATGCCACCTATACCAACTGACGAAAACAGCAAATAATATTTATCGCAACAGTGAGTTCTTGCAGAAAAATTTTACCGCCAATATTAGTCTGTGCTAGAATACTTGCTACCAGTGCGCCACGGTGTCTCAGTGGTTAGGGCACTCGGCTACTGATCCGGAGTTCCCGGGTTCGAACCCGACAGCAGCGGCTGCGCTTCGATGGAGGCGAAACGCTAAGCCGGCCGTGTGCTGTGTGCGATGTCAGTGCCCGTTAAAGATCCCCAGGTGGTCGAAATTATTCTGGAGCCCTCCACTACGGCACTTCTTTTAAAGCGAAAGCTTTACTACGCCAGCCAGTGAGCCATTTCGGCTCGTCGCGCACTTCAGCCGTATGCCGTATGCAGTGGCTACGAACGACCTTGAGCCGCCGTTGCCTAGCAACACCACAGCCGCGCTCCCAACAGATGGCGCCGCCGTCGACGCCACTGTCGTCGCCGCTCTCTCCACCAGATGTGCTCCGCTGGGGTAGAGGGAGAGGAGGTGTCGCCTCGCGGGGGTAATATATATGCGCTTCGCCTCAGTGTATTGTAGTCGTTATGGAGAGCGCAAAAGACACGCGACAACGACAGAACGAAGCGAGGAGACAACGCGCTCAAGAGACGCCAGAAGAACGCGCTGCACGACTCGAAAAGCGTCGTAACGAAGATGCGGCTAGAAGTCGTGCCACGTCCCGGAGTGACTCTTCAACTGCGGAAGAGACCGGTTTGAGTTCTCGAGAGCGTCAGAATGAGACGCTGCGTAGAAGACGTGCCGAGGAAACGAAGCTTTCGCAATTCAACTAGGGTTAACCAGAGCTAAAGCACAGCCAAATTTTTTCCTTTCTTCTTTCACTCCCTCCTTTATATCTTCCCTTACGGCGCGGTTCAGGTGTCCGCCGATATGCGAGACAGATACTGCGCCATTTCCTTTCCCCAAAAACCAATTTTCAATTTTACATTGCGAGAGGCACTGTGCGCCCGTCAGTCGCCTCCACCGTCGGCGCTCCGTTCAGCGCCACCAGCGGCCAGTTTTGCGTCCCGAGTGGGATGGCTGCCCATAGCAACACATGTAAACAACAGTTTTCAAAACAGTTTTATAACTTCACAGTACACCTGTGAAGTTTTCCCTTCGAGAATAAAGCCGAGCGCACTCCAGAACAGACATTGAAATGCTGAAAACTAATTTCAAAGGCAGTGAATTTCTAAAACACCACGATGCGTGCGCGTGTGTCACCCTTGGCTAGGGGTACCGGGCGTGAGTTCCATAGAAACATACTCGAACAAAACTTTCCGAGCAATTTTTTTTTTCATTTCACTGTGTACTCATGAACGCAGTTAACAGTTGGCGAGTCTTTTGAAGGAGACTGACAAAGTACGCAACACCATTTAGAACCCATCTTTCTGATAAAACGCCACGACAGATGTGCGTCGTGAAGCCGGACGTACCCCAAATGGAGCTATTAGAGCGAAAGCTTTACTACTCCCTTCCGTACCTTGTTCGGCGTGTGTTTCATAACCATGTGACATCACCGCAGCTGTGCCGAAACCGATAAAGAGCGGAAGCTTCGAAAGCAAAGGAAAGGCGCATAACTTTCCCCTGGGGCCGTGGACCTCAGTCGCGCTTTAAGTTGTGACAGATATGCGCTGCATGCGTTGGCATTGACAACGTTGTGGCAGAAACGCGGCACTGAAGCTATAGTCCGTCGACGTTCATTGGCGTTGGTGTTGGCAACGTTCTAGACTCCCATGATTTTGAGGAACGGAAGGGAGCATAATGAACTGGCTTCCTGGGTAAGTGGACGCCGCAATCACGCTTTCGGGTCCGTGGCGGTGGTGAGAGAGGGGTGTGGACTGCATGCATTAGCGCTGACGCGTTGTGGCAGACACGCGGCACTGCAGCAATAGGCGGCAGCGTTCAATGGGTGACCAACCTCTCTTGATCAACCATTAATTTAACTGCAACCTGCGAGGATGGCAGGGTCGGCGCGCTGCCTGTCCAGTGTGCGGAACGCACTCAACGTTGCCGACGCCAAGCCGCGTCTTGCCCGATACACCACAGCTTTCGCTCTCAAACCAGGTTCAGCAGTAGTTAATCCGACCCGCCGCGGTGGCTCTGTGGTTAGGGCGCTCGGCTACTGATCCGGATTTCCCGGGTTCAAACCCAACCGCGGCGCCTGCATTTCGATGGATACGAAACGCTAATGCGCCCGTGTGCGGTGGGATGTCAGTGCACGTTAGAGATCACCAGGGGGTCGAAATTATTCCGGAGCCCTCCACTACGGTACCTTTTTCTTCTTTCACTCCCTCCTTTACCCTGCCCTTACGGCGCGGTTCATGTGTCACCGATATGTGAGACAGATACTGCGCCATTTCCTTTCCCCAAAAACCAATTTTCATTTCATTTTAGTTAAACCGCAGCTAATTTTTTTTCAGCTGCCAGTACTTTGCAACTAAACCTCTTAGAATGCGCCTGCCGTAGACTGCATGACCGCCCCATTATTTTTTCAGAAACATTTCCTTATCACTTATTCGCCACTATCACCGATGGGACACCCCTCAGTGACGACGGGCTTGAATCCATGCTATCCGTTCAGAGGTGAGAGTGTGAGTGGCATGTTGTGCTGTGTTGCGGAGCTCAAGTGTAGTCCTCGCTGTTGGTCCTTGCAAAGCGTTGCGATGTAGTGAAGCTTACCAGCTGGCGGGCCTGCATGCTCGTGCAGAGTTGCTGAACTGTTTTCAAGTATGTTACATTCACGTGACTTTTATATTGCTTGTATGTTGTTGAAATGTTTTACATGCTTGAGGAAGGTTATTAATGTAAAAGCATTTCTAGGCTATGTCGAAGGGGTCGTGTCAACAAAGCGTGTCACCTAAATGCGTCCACAGCAGTTATGGCGTTCTCAGAAGAGATAGCATCCAAATGAATGTGTGACATTCCTTGTGTGCTACGAGGTACATACCTTGTGTGTGCTACGAGGTACATTCCTTGTGTGTGCTACGAGGTACATTCCTTGTGTGTGCTACGAGGTTCCGCGTTCCACGGCGCGGCGTAGACGGAGACCCAGATGACAGCGGCATCATCAATTACCCAGCCATGCACTTTGAGTGACGACCAGAACGAAGGGGTTTAAGCCCAACCGGACCCAACCGGACCCGCCGCCGCCGCCGCGGGGAAACAGGCTTTATCCTCCCCAATTGGCGTGGCGGTTCCAGGGGCGGCCCTCCCGAACACATTCCAGGACAAGGGAACTGTCAGCGATCCAGAGCGCGCCTTACCTTGAGGAGCGAGTGTCAGTTGATGGATGAAGAATGGAGGCCGGTGACCCGCGGGAACTGTCAGCGGGCCAGAGCGCGCCTTACCACAGCCGACGCTATGCGCTACCTCGAAGACAACCTTCTTTCCCTCGGACTCAACACGTGAGGGGGGCGAGACAATAAGTGCGGTGGTATGTTTGTGCGCCCAAGTGAAAGCCCTAGCCCCCCCCTCCTTCCCCTCCGGCGTGGGCTTCCTCACCCTAGGGAGTGTGGAGAAGAGGATATAAAAATCGAGAAGCAGTACGGAAGAAGAACGCTCAGGACGACATCGTTCGCCAAGAGGGCCTTCAGCGCCGAAGCCCGACGGCGTGCAGCTTCTGCCAGCAACCGCTCGAGCCCAACTCCGGAGCCACTCCATCGCCCCCATGAAGTCGTCGGCACGTAAGCTCGGACGCCCCAGCCTCTGATGTATAATCTTAATCATGTGTAATTATTGAATATATCTGTTTGTTTAAACTGAGCCATACGGTGTCTCTTTGCCTCTCCGTCCCGTGTGGACCTGCGCATTATGGGGGTCATCACACTGGTGTCAGAAGTGGGGTCTCAAAAGCAAATGTCCTCTGAATGCTGCGACATTCATGACTTCAAAATTGTAATCAAAAGGGAATCACGGGACTGATTGTGGGACTTTTACCCCCATTTGAGAGGCTTGAGGCACCGGAGGGCTTGAGAAAAAAAAATGTCTGTATCTGAGGGAGCTCCCACTCCACAGCCGTCGCTCGGAGCAAGCATGCTGGCATTAGGAAGCGTCATTCCGACGTTTACGGGAGATAAGACAGGGGTTCCAATCTGCGATTTCTTTTCCATGCTAGAAGAGATTGGGAAAATGGGGGGATGGTCCGATGCTCAAATGCTGGGAATGGCGAGGTGTAAGATGGCAGGAGCTGCTCATGATTTTGCATGGCGAGACGAAAAAGTAAAATCCACAAAATCATTTGCGGAATTTAAGAAGCTCGCGTTTGAGCATTTCGACACTGAACCACGTCACGTGCGGGTACAGAGGTTCCGTGACGCCGTACAGATGGTAGGGGAGGACGTGCGAACGTTTGCGTCGCGGCTTCAGCGCTTAGCGCGCGATACGTTAAGCAGGGAGGAGGAAGGAGACCAGCTAAAGAAAAAATACGCGGAGGATATACTTAAAGAGGAAATGACCGCTTTGTTCGTGGCTGGTCTGCAAGACCCCGTGCGCCGGTTCGTGCTCTCGCGCAAGCCGAGCAATTTCGACCAAGCCGTGGAGGCCGCATTGGATGAGGAACGAAATGAGGCGTTAACGACAGCCGCAGCGAGAGTACGCGTCATAGAGAGAGCGGTGCTCAACCCTGAGGTTGCTCTCTTGACAGAGCGATTAGATCGCTTAGAACAGCTGCTATCTCAGCAGGTAGAAAGCCAGGTTGAAGCGCGCGCTCAACAGCGCTCATTCGCTGGAAACCGGAGACCGCCACAAAGCTACAGGCGCGGTATGCGAGATTTTGAAGAAATCGTATGCTTCGCTTGCCAGGGTCGCGGACACATCGCCAGATTCTGCCAAAACGTGCGCCGTGGGGAGCCACAAAGAGAAGCAGGCGAGACACGCCCTAAGCAAGCCTACAGCGGGGCTCCAGATACCGAGACAAAAAACTAGTTAGTCCTCCCCAGCCTGAGGAGCGTGGGGAGGGAGCAGTGGATGATGAGGTGGTGGTAGTTTGTGTGGCCGACGAGGCATGCCCTGTTGTGCGTTGCAAGTTAAATGGTTGTTGCATGGAATTGTTGATAGATACGGGGTCAAAGGTGACATTGCTTAAGGAGAGCAGTTTTAACACGCTTCGAAGGAAGGGGGACCGCGAGGTGTTGGAAGCGTCTGGTGGTATGGCAACCAAATTTGTAGGCATAACGGGGGATCCTCTTGGCATAAGTGGACTCTACCGGTTACACTTCTCTCTCGGCGGAATTGCATTGGAGCACCCCTGCTACGTATGCCCGGACACGGTGTCTCTGCCAAACGGAGTGTCAGGTATATTAGGGCAGGATTTTTTGAGAAAAGGGAAGGTAGTAGTCTCATTCTCTGAGGAAGAGGTTAATGCGGGCGGCTCAAAAGTTCCGTTTTTGAACAGGAGAGGGGCTGAGATTCGCATTACCGATATTGACACCCGTCAAACAGTGGGATCATTGGAGAAGGTATATTCGCGGGTTGCCGTCAGGCTGGTCGATGAGGCGGTCGTCCTTCCTTGGTCGGAGCACATTTTGTACGCGTTTGTGCCTTCAGATGTAGAGAGCGGCGCCGTGGGAGTGCTTGAGCCGGTCGACTCTCTCAGCAATGGCCTGAAGGCAGCCGCGTGCCTCGTGACAGTTAATGACGCCCACAGAGTGCCCCTACGGGTGGTTAACTGTAGCCAGCAGCCACTGAGCCTTCCCAAGAACAAAACATTGGCTTTCTTCACCTCTGCGATAGAGAAACGTGAGCCCACCGATACGGTACTCGCAACTGTAGAGCATGCTAGTCCTCCGGCTGCTCCAAAGGTGTCATTCGATCTTTCTCACGTAAATTCCAGGGAGAGGGAGGCTCTGGCTGGTTTGCTGAACGACTACTCGGAGGTATTCGCCGCGTCCAACCTGGATTTGGGCTGCTGTGGCGTTATAAAGCACAGGATAGAAACCGGCACTTCATCGCCCGTTTACCAGCGTGCGTACAGGATTCCTTACTCCCAACGTGGGGAGATGGAGCGGCAGGTGCAGGACCTGATTGATCGCGGCATTGTCGAACACTCAAAGTCACCCTGGGGAGCACCAGCACTATTGGTGGAAAAGCCAGATGGCTCGTATCGATTGGTAGTGGACTACCGCAAACTAAATGCCGTAGCTCGCATCGATCCATACCCCATCCCCAATATACAGGAGACGCTTTCTCAGCTGGGCTCTGCCAGGTACTTCACGGTAGTGGACATGGCGGCGGGATTCTGGCAGATAGCAATGGATCCGGCAGATGCCGAGAAAACGGCATTCGACACGCCCTCAGGGCACTATGAATGGAAAAGAATGCCGATGGGTCTGGCCAACAGCCCTGCTGTCTGGCAGAGAACCGCTGATGTTATCCTGGCAGGTCTTCTGGGGAGGCTGTGCTTCGTGTATATGGATGACATTATCATATACAGTGACAGTTTTGAGAACCATTTGCGCGATATTGAGCAGGTTTTGGTGCGACTAAGAGGAGCGGGTCTCAAGCTGAAGCCCTCTAAGTGCCAATTTTTCAAAAACGAGGTGAAATACCTCGGGCACGTTGTTTCAGCTGACGGCGTGCGACCGGACCCTGAGAAACTAAGGTGTGTCTCGGATTTTCCATCCCCGACTAGCGTCCGCCAGGTCCGGCAGTTTCTCGGCCTGGTCGGTTACTACCGAAGGCACATAGAGGAGTTCGCCAAGCTCGCTAAGCCGCTCACCGCCTTAACAGCCAAAAATGTCGCCTTTCGCTGGGACGAAAACGCGGAGAATGCTTTTGGGGCCCTGAAAAGGAAGCTAATGAGTGCACCGCTGTTGCGCCACCCGGATTTTAATTTGCCCTTCGTTATGGCCACAGATGCGTCAAAGTTCGCAGTTGGTGCCGTGCTATCTCAGGTTATCGAGGGCAAAGAACATCCCGTTGCTTTTGCTAGCCGACAGCTGAGCCCCACAGAGCAAAAGTACGGAGCTACGGAAAGGGAGTGCCTCGCCGTTGTCTGGGCAGTAAAGCACTTCAGATGCTACCTTTACGGCCGCAAATTCAAGCTAGTCACAGACTGCCATCCTCTGAAATGGGTGATGAGTGTCAGGGACCCTAGCTCGCGACTCGCTAGATGGAATCTACACCTGCAGGAATACTGCTTTGAAGTTGAGCACAAGCCAGGAAAGACACATCTGAATGCTGATGCACTCAGCCGCACAGCTGCCGTGGCAGCTATAGATGAGTTTGTCCCCGTAGTCGACCCCGCCGAATTACGCACAGAGCAGTGCAAAGATCCTGACCTGAAGCGAATAATCGAAAGCTTAGAGGGCGCACCGTCTCACCCCGAACAGCTAGGTTATTTCGTTGGCAAAGACGGCACCCTGTGTCGGCGCACGAGGCCAACCAGGAAAGGGAGACCAGAGAAAACCGCTTGGGAGAGAGTTGTCATACCTCGGTCGTGGACAGAAAGGGTTCTTCGCGCGTTTCACGATGCGCCATGCGCCGGTCATTTTGGCGTAGCGAAGACACGCAGGCGTGTGGAGCGTTTGTACTTTTGGAGTGGCATGCGACAGGATGTTAGAGACTACTGTGCGAAGTGTCATTCCTGTCTCGAAAGAAAAACACCCAAGGGACGAAGACCAGCTCCAATTCAGCCGTTCCCTGAGGTTTCGGCTCCCTTCGAGCGGACAGGTATAGACATAATGGGCCCATTTCCCACGACCACTTCCGGAAACAAGTACATTTTAGTATTTGTCGACCACCTTTCAAAATACGCGGAAGCGGTAGCACTCCCAGATCAGAAGGCAGACACGGTTGCAAGAGCATTTGTCGAACAGATCGTGCTCCGACATGGACCCCCGAGGCAACTCTTGACAGATCGGGGAACGAACTTCGTGTCGCAGCTAATGAGGAGAGTTTGCGAGCTGCTTAAGATCGCTAAGAAGCAGACAACACCGTACCATCCGGCTTGCAACGGCGCGGTGGAGCGACTGAACCAAACCGTGGCCGGGTTCCTGTCACATTTTGTTTCGCGCGACCAGCGGGACTGGGACTTGTGGCTCCCGTATGCAATGTTTGCCTACAATTCCGCAGCACACGAGAGCACGGGCGAATCGCCATTCTTTCTTCTCTACGGCCGAGACCCGGACCAGCCTAGTGAAGTGCCAGAGGGCCCCCGTCGTGTCCCATACGCTTCACTGGACGACTATAAGGTGGAGTTAGAATCGCGCTTGCAAGTGGCGAGGGACATCGCAAAGGAGGCCTTAAAGAAAGCGGCGAAGCGCAGGAAGGAGGTGCACGATCGCAGTGCTAGAGACGCGCCGTTTAATGTGGGGGACAGCGTGTACATTGAAAACTGCCAAAGGCAGATTGGGCTAGCTCGTAAGTTCCAGACGAAGTGGAGAGGACCGTGCGAGGTTGTCGAGAAGCTTTCTCCGGTAAACTTCAGAGTCCGAGACGTGAACCGGCGCTTGATAAGGATACACGCAAATCGCCTCAAGTCGGCACCGGTTCAGTATTCACGAAATGAGGAAAGGGAAAGCGCGGATTTTGATGGGGACAGAAGTGAAGCGGAGCGCGCAGATAGTTCGCAAGAAACGCCCTCTCCTGCATTTGTTCGGCAGGCGCCAGAGGTGACGGCCAGAATGCCACCGGATTTACTTCATGCATTGCTAGAAGAAGAAGCGCGCGAGGTTGCCGCGCAGATAACGCCAGGAGAGGCTCCTGCCACGAGCCCTCGCGAGTCCTAAAGCAGACAAAGGGTCACAGACTTACTTAGTATGACTCATGAAGGCCGATATCCGCTGCGAAATCGGAAAGCTAATTCGGACTAATGGTGTAAACAGAGCGGAGTTGTGAACTGGTCAGAATTGTGTAATGCCGCAGCTCATAACATTGCTATATGCGTATGTGTTAAGTTATCGGAGTTAGTAGTTAAACCTTTCTGTCATTAAGTAACACCTTCACAGGAGAGCATGCGGAGCGCATGCAGAACCTGCCCTACTTCCTTTCGTTATCTATATTTTTGTCTGTGCCGTGATCGTGCTAGAAGTGGGAGCTCCTTTGTAACTGTGGTAAATTTATTTCGTCCAGTTTGGACTAGAAAGGAGAGGCTTGGGTGCTGAGTTTCATGTTTATCTGTAAAAGAAGATCAGTGCTGCCCCTGGAGACGCCAGTTATGACAGCGGAGGCATATGGTGTTGTGCAGTGGTGTTGAGTGCAGCGAAAAGTGTTTTGTCGGACGCACTGTGCGAGGCGATTCAGAAAGACAAGGGGAGCTGCGTGGACTCAAATGTTCGGAGAACATTCTTCTGGAGGGTGAGCGAGTGTGACATTCCTTGTGTGTGCTACGAGGTACATTCCTTGTGTGTGCTACGAGGTACATTCCTTGTGTGTGCTACGAGGTTCCGCGTTCGACGGCGCGGCGTAGACGGAGACCCAGATGACAGCGGCATCATCAATTACCCAGCAATGCTCTTTGAGTGACGACCAGAACGAAGGGACCCGCCGCCGTCGCCGCGGGGAAACGGGCTTATCCTCCCCAATTGGCGTGGCGGTTCCAGGGGCGGCCCTCCCGAGCACATTCCAGGACAAGGGAACTGTCAGCGATCCAGAGCGCGCCTTACCTTGAGGAGCGAGTGTCAGTTGATGGATGAAGAATGGAGGCCGGTGACCCGCGGGAACTGTCAGCGGGCCAGAGCGCGCCGTACCACAGCCGACGCTATGCGCTACCGCGAAGACAACCCTCTTTCCCTCGGACTCAACACGTGAGGGGGGCGAGACAATAAGTGCGGTGGTATGTTTGTGCGCCCAAGTGAAAGCCCTAGCCCCCCCCTCCTTCCCCTCCAGCGTGGGCGTCCTCACCCTAGGGAGTGTGGAGAAGAGGATATAAAAATCGAGAAGCAGTACGGAAGAACGACGCTCAGGACGACATCGTTCGCCAAGAGGGCCTTCAGCGCCGAAGCCCGACGGCGTGCAGCTTCTGCCAGCAACCGCTCGAGCCCAACTCCGGAGCCACTCCATCGCCCCCATGAAGTCGTCGGCACGTAAGCTCGGACGCCCCAGCCTCTGAATCTTAATCATGTATAATTATTGAATATATCTGTTTGTTTAAACTGAGCCATACGGTGTCTCTTTGCCTCTCCGTCCCGTGTGGACCTGCGCATTATGGGGGTCATCACATGGCATTGGCGTCCTGCGGGCTGCCTCTATATGTAGGCATATACAGCGCAGTGATTTACAACACGCTCCCCTGCAGACCGCTACGCAGAGGCACTGACTGATCGTCCAAGATTAGAAAGCACGCACGCACACACTGCGCGGCTGCAGTGGCTGGTCCTCGAAAAGGTGCTCCAAAACAAAGAAAAAGGAGTGAGCACCCACCGACGACTGCTGTCTCGATTTCTAATGTCAGACGTCTACCGCGATGCACGAAAATACAACCCCCGAAAAAGAGCGAACAAGGTCTGGCTTTGTGACCAAGGCTTACCAGTTGTCATGCCGTGTCGGGAAGTCCATTTCAGACGGCGCTTGGCATAGGGGGCAGAGTAAACGCTAGCAGCTCACCTTGGCATGACGTTCTTCGTCCGGTCGATGATGAGGCCGTCTGCAGTAGCCGCGGCGATCAAACACGTAATTTAAAGAGACCGAGGCCGTGTGGGCATGCATGCAGTACGTCCCGGAAGTCTCTCACTTGCGGCCCTGTTGCCTCGTGTATCTCGTTCTATTCAAGCGACACTGCAAACACATAGAAGTTGGCCTGTATCATAAGCATGCCGCATTGTAATCACGAGCATACAATCCTCACTGAAACCGGGGCTTTTATAAGCTAATCAAGAACAAAAAACGAAATACAGGTGTCGCCGCAAGCGGCCGATTTCACAAATGAAATGTATGCGTCGACAGCGATGTATACGTCACGCACCTCAAAAGAGCGGCAACCCGGCCTTTTCTGAAAAAGGCCCTCATTGACCCAGTTAGCCTAACACGTGGCACTTCTCAAGGTGCAGTGTTGCCCCCCCCCCCCTCAACCTCGGCATGACCGCCCTAGCTAGAACGCTCGCCTCCATCTCCACTCTGCATCATCATTTCTACGCCGGTGACGTCGCCACTCTGGTGTACCAGCGGGTCCTCCGGAGATGTAGAGAACACTCTGCGCCAAGGTCCCATCTCCCTCCTTTCTTTCATAGACCGAACTTCAAGCCGCTCCAGAAAAATATGGACCACTTCTCCTCACGCACACGCAATATCACCGGTGCAATCAATCACCCGTCTCACTTCACATCAACGACCAACTGATACCCCGACTCAACACAATGCCAGGTTCTTGGCATGCACCTTCACACAAAACAGAACACGCCCTCCGTTTAACATGCCATTAATGCATGCCATCAAGTCACTCACTTGGTTCGGCGGGTAGTCAGACGTCACGCTGGGCGAAGTGGGTCGCGTGCCACGCAGCTAGCACATGCCTTAGCCCTGCAGCCTAGCAAAATCTTTTTTCAAGATAATGTTGCTCGTGCGAACCGGTCTCTGATCTCTTGACTACACGTGAATAAACTTGAAACTGTTTCTGATGTTCTCCGTTTGTTGCTGTACTATTTACCGATTACATCTGCCTTTGCTGTGCGCTAAAAGACGCAAGCTCCGTGCGCTTGGGAAAGCCGAACAGGTATTCCCCAGGACTATGTTTAACAGACGTTTGAAGTTGAACATTGTTCGTTAAAGGCCAGAAGGAAAACAACAAAGAATAAAAGGGCTAAATTTTTTTATTAGGCAAAACATATCTTGCTAATCTCAGTTCTTTAGAGGACTTTTACTTAACGGGCGTTAGTAACAGCATTTCCTCAAACCTTCGGTGCGAAAGAGCCTCGCGACGCGGCCGTGCTTTAAGCCAAGCAAATGAAAAAAGCCTCTGTATGCAGGAACACACGAGCACTTTGCCATGTTGTATTTCATGAAGATGGCTTTTAACGCGTTGTAGCGTTAAGGGTCCCGTTCAGAGGAGAAACGGTCGTGGTTGACGTTGGCGTGTCGAGAAAACCGGGATTGGTCAAGGACCGGCCGTGATGTCACGATCACATGACCTCGCGTGGGTAACTAAAACACCCCACAACGATCATACAGTACAACAATTGTGACGTAACAACAGAATTTTTCATTTCACTACCGTGTCGTGACGTCATTCCGCCATCATTACGTTGTACCTCTGAAGAAAGAACAACAATTGCGCTGAAATGCGTCAGCTGATGCATTTGGCGCTGCCGGTGCTGATGGCGCCATTTACCCACGTGTGGAAGACCTTTACCGTGCTTAAAAAGTAAACAACAAACGTTATGTAAGGCCCTGAGCATGAAGTCGAAAGTCTTCCATTTCTGTTTGCAACCACCACAACTTGAAGTAACCGTGAAGGGGTGTTGTTTCTACCGTATCGGTGAGCCTGTTTCTTTCTCTCTTCTGTCACTGAGAGTGCAGAAGCTCAACATAAACTCATCTGTCTGCCAAACATGCTCAAGTATCGTTAAAATGCTCCGTACACTAAAAATGTATTTTCGATACCGATACTTTCCTTTTTTGCAAGGGATGCCCAATACCGATACGCAAAACGTATCGAAAGATAGCATCGGTAGATTTTTTGGTGGATGAGGCAGTGCCACATAGTTGTGCGAATTGTGCATATTTGCTGGTAAAATTCCTGCCACCAGCGCGCCCGCATACTGGGACCACTGAAAACTTTATACAGGGGCAGTGGCAGACACATCCAAGTGCTTCCGCGGCCAGAAGTCGAGTTCATGCGCTCCCCGTCTGCAAAGAGCCCTCTTCGTACCCCACGAAACACGAAAAGTTCCTGTATAAATCTATAAGTCATCTACACCAAGACGTTTTCACGTCTTAAAGAAGTATAGCCAAGATTTTATATAGCCGTCCGAAGTCTTGAAGACCTCCTGTAGCCTAGGCTAATGTAACGCTATCTGTCGACTACAAGAGGTTTTCCTTCACATCTTGTAGACTTCTAGGTGATACCTTGCTTGGCTGTAAAGAAGCGTTTTAGCTCTTTTGTAGCTGTGGTATCCGATGCTAGTAGTTGGTTAATAGAGGTCTTACCTAGCTGTATAGATGTATTTTAGCCATTTTGTATCTGTGGTAATGTAATGCTGTTAAATGAAAGGAACTTTAGGAAGAACCCATCCTTGATGTCCGACAAGCAGTAAGAACTGTGAAGGAAGTACAAGCGCCTTGCATGCTTGGGAGACAAAATATGGGCATTGAGGGTGTGTGAGAAAACCTGTTGCTGTGCTGTCTTTTGCCTCTCTTGTCTGACGCTTGGAATGTTGTCTGCTGATTTAAGACGTATTTGCTTCAGCAGAAGTCTCGGTACCAGGTAATTAGTTCATGAGATAATGCAGAAGTTTCTTTTGCAACAAAACTTTGCATATCAAGAGTGCAAAAGAAACTACTTTGTCATTTCATGTATTGACTGCCTGGCCAGTCAATTGACAACTGGCCGAATTCTCTAGACAACTCTCTAGACAACTGTCGAAATGCCAAGAGGGACAAGAGAGCACGGCAACAAGTTTTCTCAGATACACACATTTTTTTCCTAAGTGTGCAAGACATCCGTATTTTCTCCAAACTGAGCTCTTAATGCTCTTGAGACATCACGAAGAGCTCTTCGCAAAGCACCTTTCCCTTTGGCTGCTGCGTAACTATAAGTTAATTGTGGAAACGTGACATATTCTTGCAATGCCTGCTGCAAGATGAAATTTTGGGAAGGCAAACTGTATTAATTAAATGTAATCATAGTAGAACTACAAGTAAAATTCAGACTAAAGAAATAAAAATAGCCGCTCTGGTGGTTCATTTTCTCAATGCAGGCAGTGTTCTCGGCGCAAAAAAAAGAGCAAGAAATGGCTTCAATTAAAGAATCAAACATTTTATTGCCTCAATGAAACATAACTGCTACTTAAGATTAAAAACAGTGAAATGTTGAATCAAAACACAAGACAAATACCTCAAGAGAACAAAAATTGACACTTCGAAGGAGCAGTTGACAGCCGTCTCCTTAAAAATGGCAGGCACCAGGCCCATGTCTCCCATGAACACAGATGTTCACAGTCGCACTACACAGCGGGCATAAAAAAGGCCATGGTTAGTGGGCAAACAGAACAATTCACGTCAATTTTCAGCGCTCAATATTTGCGTCTGACTGTGTGCGTGTGAACAGAGACAAAATACACGAAAGAACCAGCAGTTAATAACTGTATATCATGTTCTATGTATCATGTTCATGTATCATGTTCTAGCATGCTGCTGTAAGTAGTGTAAAATAATAAAATAACGAAAATATTGCTTTAGTTTTGAAACTTGGGTGAGATTAGTCCATTTGCCCTCGCTTTATAAACCACTGCTATTTCTGAAAGGCTTACACATTTGCCTCCTCTTTGTTGAGTTGTTGTTAAGGCACTGCTATTTTACCTTCAGTATTGCAATCATTACTTCAAAACTCGAACAATGTGATTTTAAGTTTCCAATGTGCGTAATCTGCAGGTATGCATACCTGTGCTCGTGCAGAAATTCATTCAGACATTCAGACAGATCGACATGTATGCACAGGGTTTTCAATCTGGCCGGGCTGGAGGCAATTACCACCTCTCTCTTTTTAATTTTCATTCCTTCCTTGAAACTAACCAGCCCTTGCTCTTTTGGCAAACTGTAGCAGATCTTAACAAAACGAAAAGTTCAGGTCAAGCCAATAATATAATTTGTGAAATATTTTTTTGCAAATAGCCTGCACCTATACAAGAAAGCATGAAGTAAAAGAAAAAAAGTGTCAGCTATGAAGAGTGCGTAACAGAACTTTTGAAGTTGAGCAGGCCAGGAGGTTCTCTGAAAACCTCTGCGCCGAAAAAGAAATGTACAGAGTGAATTCATTCAAGAATAAAACACTAGCTGTGCACACTGCAATGGCGTGCCAAAAATTCAAGGAGGCCTGCCTGCCAAGGGGCCACTTCCTTATATCGTCAAACAGCCAGCACACATACAGAGCTGCACCACTGAGTAGATTTCCTCAGTGTCATAACTGTCAGTCTTAATGAAACAAAAGCTTGACAGGTCCATGCAGTAATACATCCCGATTTTCACGGTTCCCTCAGCTACTTTATTTTTTCTCTACCAACTGTGGATCTAAGGCGAAACAAAACGCTTCCATATTCTTTAGCAACTAGTCATATAAAGGTGTAAACATCAAATGAAATAGCTGAGGGCAGCCCTGTTCAAATAAACAGAAATCAGGCAATCATATTTAACTGACAAAGGAGTCTTCCATATTTTCACCAAGGCCTGGAACAACACAAGCCATCGACAATATATTGCTTGAGCTCTTGGCTTGCTTGGCTTATGGATGCAGTCATTGAATTTCATGAAACTGATACAACTTCCGCTACATAACTGCTTGTAAATTGTAAACTGCGGGGTTTAACGTCCAGAAACGACACATGGGCAACGAGGGGCGCCGTAGTGGAGGGCTCCGGATTAATTTGAACGACTAGGGGTTCTGTAACGTGCGCTGACTTAACACAGCACGTGGGCGTTTCCGTATTACGACTTTATCGACATACGGCCGCCTTGGCCGGCGTCAAAAAGCTTGCGATCTTGGGTTTGGCAGCCGAACTCAAAGCCACACAGCCACCCCGACAGGTTTCATGATCAGTTCGTGATAATGGATAGTGAACATTCTTTTCCGCCATTATAAGAATAACCAACACTCTCTTAACACAAGTATCACTGATGGTAATCAAATTAAGTTGAATTGAAACTCTCGCGAGGACAGAAGCGAGTTGTTGGCAAGAATAAAATCCTGCCAGGATGCAATCGAGCAGACTTCGCTGCGTAGAAACAATTCGCGCCTCCAACCTGTGCTCAAGCAAATCTGGTTGCTTTGAAGCTAAGCCACAAATGAACACTTCATTTTTCTAGGGTTATTGACGGCTTTCGTTAGAAAGCAGCTTATAGAGGATGTTAAATATGCGACAGCAGCCTAGCTGCACCCACTTGACGAAAGCTCAAACACGTGGGAACGCCCTGTTTTCGTACATCGAACGCTACACTTTGGTATGCAAACACCGGCTGACACAGTTTTGTGATCTGAAAAGCAAAGCAGAGACACACTAGCCGACGGTTAAATCAGCCGCATTAGCGGCTTAGCCGCAGTGAGGTTGATGCTTTCACCACACACGAGAAATGGAAGGTGCCTTACTTTTGCAGAAGACGAGGTTCACATTTCAGCGCAGTCATGCTATAGTAAAAGATATGGCGCGAATAGGCACCGACTGCGAGGGTGGCATGACGCAACGACCGAGGTGGTGGCAAGTTGGCGCCGGAGAGACAGCTCGCAGCCGCGGAGGGACGCTGGTCCCTGCGAGGCACGCCGCCCAGGCAGGGTGTCACCTGATAGTACCATGGCCTGCGCTTGGAGCGGCGACGCCTCCGTGACGGACGCCGAGGGTCCCGGGAACCAGCCGAGATATTTCCTTCACAAGGAGAGACCGACTAAGAGCTGGCTGGCGAGGACGACCCCGAGGGGTGAAGAAAAGGCTCGAGAGGACGCGGCCAGCGGGACAGACAAAGGGAGAACGGTTTGGGAAACCGTGCACAGAGGCCGCATTCTGATGGCAAAGTGTTGTCGCCGCAATTGTGAATAGATGTAAATAAATTAGGCACTGTATCGAATTTTTGGTGTGGTCCGGCTTCATTGGGAGGTAACGGCCGCCGGGTTCCGGGAACCAACCGAGATGCCTTCACAAGGAGTCGACCAAAGGGAACAACGGGGAAGCAAGGGCGAACCAGAGCAAGCTGGATAGGAGGACCCAGAAGCGAGGAGACAGGAAAGGGAAGAACGGGGAGACAGATGGTGGATGCCGAGACGAGAGGCCGCATCCCGACGGCAGCAAAGTTGGCTCAATTTTGTAAAAAGTGTAAATAAATTCTGCTGTATTTTTCATTCCGTAGTGGTGCGGCTTCGTTGGGAGTAGCGTGGAAGAGTTAGCAAGAACCTGTCTGAGTCAGGCAGGTTCCTTCCTCCGTTCTCTATTTTGTTTTCCTCTCCTCCCGATTCAACCAGACCACACCAAAAATTCCGATTACACAGTGCCAAATTTATTTACATCTATTCACAGTTGTGGCGACACCACTTTGCCATCAGGATGCGGCCTCTCTGCACGGTGTCCCAACCCGTGGTGGTTGGCGGTGGTGGTTGATACTTTGGGATATTCTGGGGAGGTTATACTGGACGCGGGTTATGTTGCCCAATTCGTGGGATCACTCTTGGCGCCCAAGGGGAAGGGAATGAGGAGGTGGGTGGGGGATGGGGAATTCTGTCGCCGTCTACGCTGAGCTCGTATTCCGGGAATCGTGGCGGTAGCCGGTTCTCCACAATCACCGGGCAGCAGGTCCGCCACAGCAGCAGAATCGGCACCAGGGAGGGGGAAATGAACGGCAACGCGCTGGGAGTGGCGCGCGCGCGTCAGGGGCTTGCAGGAGGCAAGCAGCGTGGTCTCCGACCAGCCGCAAAGCTAGCCAGAGCGCATCAATGACTGCAGGGCAGCGGGGTCTGTCAGCAGGCGGCCGCCACGTTGGTTGGTACATGCGGCAGCAGGTGAAGAACGCGGGAAACTACTGTAGGGTAGCAGCGCGGCGGGAGACGCTGAAATCCCCCGTCTCCGGTGGCGCGTAGGGAGCTGTAAGCACAGCAGTGGCGTCAGGCAGCTGGCGCCACGAGGTCTGGCGGTCGGTATCAGGAGCGCAGGATACAAGCCTGGGAGTACCGCTGGACGGCGCGAAGAGGCCCCACGCACGTCAGAGTGGGTGGTGTGGGCGGTATGCTGCATGAAGGCTGCTCTCGCTTTCGGGATCAACACAGCACCGATGGCGGGCGGGCCGCCGCCATCGGTGTCCGCTATGCCGTCTGCCGGGGGTTTGCAGGAAAGATGGGCCGTCGCCGCTGCAGCTGCCGACGACGGCCCGGAGAAGCTGTCCCGGTGGGCATAGACTACACGGCCGACGATGCGGCCGCCGGGTAGTAAGGCCTACTTGAAGTAGGAGCGTGGCCGCCTAAGCCGCCGACGGACGGTAGAGAGGCCCTAGTAGGGGCGGAAGGGCGCCGGTCGGCGCGGGTCGCGCGCGGTTGTCCTCGAGCTCGTCCGAAGGGCAGGCAGGAGGATGGGCCGGGCGCGACGAGGGCTTGAGCATGACGGTAACGTCAGGAGGCTCGAATACGTCAGGAGGCATCCGCACTCCTCGGAGGTGCAGACGGAACTCGATCTCCCCTTGTCTGTCCCGCTGGTCGCGTCCTCTCGAGCATTTTCTTCCCCAGTCGGGGTCGTCCTCGCCACCAGCTCTTTGTCGCTCTCTCCTTGTGAAGGAAACATCTCGGCTGGTTCCAGGAACCCAGCGGCCGTCACGGAGGCGTCGCCGCTCCAAGCGCAGGCCATGGTCCTATCAGGTGACACGCTGCGTGGGCGGCATGCCTCGCAGGGCCCAGCGTCCCTCCGCGGCTGCGAGCCGTCTCTTCGGCGCCAACTTGCCGCCACCTCGGTCAGTGCGTACCGTTCCGTCTGGACCTCCGAGGGGAGCGGATGCCTCCGGCTTCTCCTCCCGAGACGTGTTCCCGCCCGACGACGACGCCGTCTCGCCTCAGCCACTCCCGGTGCACCCTCCTGCCCGCCCTTTGGACGATCGCCAGGAGCACCGCGCGCGCCCAGCGCAGTCCGGTGCCCTTCCCCAGCTACTAGGCCGCCCCGCCGACCCGCCGCCCGCGTAGGCGCCCCTCGCCCTACTCCTCGTAAACGGCGGTATTCAGCGTACCCCGCCGCACTGCCTCCCAGCAGTTTCTTCGCGGTCCTCACCGGCCGTCACGTGGTGGCTTCCTGCAGGCAGCCCCGCTGGCTGCAATCCTAGCCCGCCTCTGGCCAGCTTTTCGGCTGGTTCGGGGTCATGGCTGCTCGCCTCCCGCAAGCCCCCAAGGCGCGCGCGCCGTTCATCCTCCCCTTCCCTCTTGTGGCTGCTGCTGCGGTGACCTGCCTTCCTGGAAGCCGAGGACCATCTACCGCCGCACCCCTAGGTTACGTGCCTGGATTACGTGCCGTGCCATTGGTGACCCCGCGGACAGAGACGGTGCCCCCCCCTTCCAAATATCCCAATCCCCCTCCCCTGGCCCCCAAGAGTTTTGCCCAAAGGGCCAACATACGTCCGGGCCAGCATCCCCCCCCCCCTTCATAGCAACAACCACCACCAGTGCGTACTGCTGGTTCCGTGGCAGGCAGGACCGGCCCGCGCGCACACACACACACCCACGATGCCCCCGTAACTGCCGTTCGGGGGGTGTCTCGTCCGTCGCCGCTGAGCGGCAAGCACACACACACGCGCACACACACACACACACACACACACACACACACACACACACACACGCACACACACACACACACACACACACACACACGCGCGCGCACGCACGCACGCACGCACACACACACACACACACACACACACAAACCCAACGCGCCGGCTGTTTCTTCCGGCCGTCAGTCCATTTTGGTTGCAAGTCTGCCCTATAAACAGTTTTCTTTTAGAAGACCCTTTTGCCCGTCTTCATCGCTGCTTCGACTGCCGTCACCACTACGTGACATCTGGTAGAGGTGCTGGGTAGCCTTCCATGTTCCCGACGCCCCCTTCAAGTCGTGAAGCCAGCCCTCAGCGCTTCGAACACGAGGACGAGCCAGCCGACGTCTCAAGGGAGAGGAGCCTGAGTTCGGGAAACTGCCGGACCGCACCAGACAGCGAAAAGACGCTGCTACGAGCACCGCAACCTCGCCAAAGATGTCGACACCGATCATACTGCAGCAGCCGCGAGTGCCGCCAACTTTCAATGGATCCCTAGGCGAAGACCCTGAAGAATGGTTGGACCAATTTGAGCCCGTGGCGTCATTCAACAAGTGGGATGATGCGGCAAAAATTGGACACGTGTTTTTCTCATTGAATGGCTCCGCACGCACGTGATACGAAAACTACGAGTCGTCCCTTACGACATGGGAGCTATTCAAGAGAGAACGATTGAAGGTATTCACCAGTGTCGTGAGGAAAGAAAGAGTCGAACGACTCCCCGAGTCCAGGATCCAGCTTCCGAATGAGCCCGTCCGCGGTTACTTCGAGGAGATGAAACGCCTATTTCGCCGCGCCGACTCTGAGATGACCGAGGAAAAGAAAGTTCAGTTTTTAATGCGCGGCGTAAAAGAACAACTCCTTGGCAGCCTCGTCCGCCAGCCGCCAAAAACAGTCTAGGAATTCATGCAAGGAGCCTGCGCGATTGAGAAGATCCTCGACGTCCGAGCTCGGCAGTACAATCGCCCTTCCTCTTCCGTTCGGACAGACGGCCACATGACGGCCACGACGGACACGACGGCCACACGCCGCATGAAGAACCGACACTCGCTGCACCGACGCCGCACACAATGAGAACCCCGACCACGACGCAAACTACCTTGAAAACGACGCCGTCACCAAGAAGAGCTTCGACCACACGCCCCACCCGCGACTCGCATAAGCGACGAAGCCGTGACCCGACGCCGAGAGCGACATACAATGCAAGAGCCAGGACCTCCGACTTAGAAGTGGCTACCGACGGCCGGAAAGTTACCGCTCTAGTTGACACAGAAGCCGATTACTCGGTGATGAATGGAACATTCGCTGCGCAGCTGAGAAAAGTCACAACGGCTTGGGATGGCCCACAAATTCGCACCGCAGGGGGCCACCTCATTACGCCATCAGGAAGATACACAGCGCGAGTGACTGTCAAAGGGCATACCTATCCTGCGACCTTTGTTGTGCTACCGAAATGCTCCCGCGAAGTGATCTTGGGTATGGATTTCCTTAATGAGCATCGGGCGATCATCGACCTTCGATCCAAGCTGATCACACTTTCGACGGACGAAGCCATCGATTCGATGAAAACTCGGGAAAATCACGTTGCCCTGAGTATCCTGGAGGAAGAAGTGAGCGTCCCACCCCGTTCAAGCGTTATCGTGACCGTAGGCGCCACCAAAGCCATTAACGCTGAAGCCATCATCGAGGGCAACATGCAGCTGCTTCTAGACCGAGGAATCAACATCGCAAGAGGCATCGCACATTTCCGCAATGGCCAGGCGGAAGTACTGCTGACTAACTTCAGCGAAGAAAACCGGCACATTAACAGAGGAACGACGACTGCTTTCTTCGACGAAATATCCCACGTACGAGACTCCTTCGCCCTCTCCGACCCAACCGCAGAAGATTCGCCTGACCAAGAGAACTTGCCCACTTGCGACATCAACCCAGCCCTGCACCGGAACAGACAAGACCAGATCCGCAATCTGCTTCAAAGCTACAGTGAGTGTTTTTCGACATCGCCGAAGGTGTGACAAACGCCAATTGCCAAGCATCGCATTATAACGGACCAACACGTCCGACCTCTCCGTCAAAGCCCCTACCGTGTGTCACCGCAAGAACGATAAGCCATCCGGGACTAAGTCGAAGAAATGCTTCACGACGACGTCATTCAGCCTTCAAACAGCCCATGGGCGGCACCGGTTGTTCTAGTGAGAAAGAAAGACGGCGCACTTCGATTCTGCGTGGATTACCGCCGCTTGAACAACATAACGAAGAAGGACGTCTACCCCCTCCCCCGCATCGATGACACACTGGACCGCCTCTGCAACGCCAAATATTTCTCATCGATGGACCTCAAGAGCGGATACTGGCAAATTGAGGCCGACGAAAAAGATCGCGAGAAGAAAGCATTCATCACTCCGGATGGGCTGTTTGAGTTCAAGGTGATGCCATTAGGTCTCTGTTCCGCACCAGCGACGTTTCAGCGAGTAATGGATACAGTGCTGGCAGGCCTAAGTGGAAAATTTGTCTGGTATATTTAGATGACGTCGTTGTCTTCGCCTCGAGCTTTGAAGAGCACCTCAAAAGACTACGAACGGTACTAGACGCAATCAAGTCGTCTGGCCTAACCTTGAAAGCAGAGAAATGCCACTTTGTCTACGAAGAGCTGCTGTTTCTAGGCCACATCGTTAGCAAGGAGGGAGTACGCCCAGACCCGCAGAAAACAGCTGCTATTGAAGTTTCCACCGCCGGCCGATAGGAAAGCAGTGCACAGATTTCTCGGACTGTGCGCATATTACCGACGATTTGTGAAAAACTTTTCGCGCATCGCCGAGCCCCTGACCCAACTGACGAAGGCAGACGTGCCGTTTAAATGGGAAGCGCCGCAAGCAGAAGCCTTCAAGGAACTTCAGCGTCGTTTACAGTCCCCACCGATCCTCGCGCATTTTGATGAAAATGCCGATACTGAAGTTCATACCAACGCAAGCAGCTTGGGCCCAGGCGCCGTCCTCGTTCGAAAAAGCGACAGGCTGGAGAAAGTCATCGCATACGCTAGCCGTTCACTTTCCAAGGCTGAGGCTAACTATTCGAAAACTGAGAAGGAGTGCCTTGCCATCATCTGGGCTACGTCGAAATTCAGTCCCTACCTGTGCGGACGACCGTTCAAGGTGGTCAGCGACCACCACGCGCTGTGCTGGCTTGCAAATTTGAAGGACCCCTGTGGCCGACTCACTCGATGGAGTCTGCCTCTTTAGGAGTTTGACGTCACCGTCGTTTACAAGTCCGGACGCAAGCACTCTGACGCCGATTGCCTCTCACGAGCCACTGTAAACACACCGCCGCCGGACGACGATGAGGACGCCTTCCTGGGACCCATCAGCGCAAGCTCTTTTGCTCAGCAGCAACGCTCGGACCCCGACCTAAAACGCCTCATCGAGTACCTGGAAGGCAAGGTTTCTTCACCCCCCGCTTCATTCAAGCGAGGACTGTCATCCTTCTGTGTGCAGAATGAGGTCCTCGTGAAGAACTTTGCAGCGAGCAAAACAGCCTACCTCCTTGTTGTACCTGCTTGTCACCGCGAAGAAGTTCTACAGGCTTCACACGACGAGCCGACAGCTGGACATCTCGGGCTTACTCGCACCCTCCGCCGCATTCAAGACAAGTATTACTGGCCCCGACTGTCTGCCGATGTCGAGCACTATGTGAAATCCTGCCGAGATCGTCAGCGACGAAAGACACCTCCCACACGACCAGCAGGATTTCTGAACCCCATTGAACCTCCCTCAAGGCCCTTTCAGCAGATCGGCATGGACTTGCTTGGCCCTTTTCCAACTTCAACATCTGGAAATAAGTGGGTCATCATAGCGACCGACTACCTGACCCGCTACGCCGAGGCGAAAGCCCTACCGAACGGAACAGCCGCAGAAGTCGCCAAATTTTTCGTGGAGTGCATTCTTCTTCGACACGACGCCCCCGATGTGCTCATCACGGACAGAGGAACAGCATTCACGGCGGAACTAACGCAAGCCATGCTGCGTTACAGTCAAACCAGCCACCGGAGTACAACTGCATACCACCCGCAGACCAACGGACTGACCGAGCGCCTGAACAAAACCATCGCCGATATGCTCGCCATGGATGTCGATGCCGAACACAAAACCTGGGATGTCATCCTGCCTTTCGCCGTCTTCGCCTACAACACCGCAGTACTGGAGACCACCCAGATGACGCCTTTTAAGCTCGTCCATGGCAGGGAGGCCACGACCACGCTAGACGCCATGCTGCCCAACGTTACAAAAGAAGAGAACGTCAACGTTGCCGCCTACCTTCAACGCGCAGAAGCAGCTCGAAGGCTTGCCCGGTTACAGATTAAAGATCAGCAGCGGTCCGACGCCAGACGCTACAACCTACGAAGACGCAACGCGGAATACAAGCCAGGTGACCAAGTCTGGGTGGGGACGCCCATTCGCCGCCGTGGATTGAGTGAAAAGCTTTTACGCCGCTATTTCGGCCCGTACAAGGTTCTTGGTCTGCTAGGTGAACTGGATTATGAAGTCATCCCTGACGCAATGACTGCATCCCAGCGACGCCGCGTACGACCAGAAGTTGTCCATGTAGTCCGTCTGAAGCCGTATTATGCGCGCTAAAGGCCGCTGCATTTCCATGCATTATTTTCGCAATTAAGATCCATATTTTTTTATTACTAGTCGCATTATTTGTTTTAATGCATCGGGTCGATGCTTCTTTGAGAGGGGAGTAATGCCGCGAATATTTGCAGTGTTTGTTCGTTTTTCAAATCTGCTGCCACACCATTTTATCGCTTTGTTTGCGACGCAAGACGCGTCTAGATTTATCTCGATTGATCGCAGCCAGGCAGAGCTGATTCTACGTTGTTCCGGAATGTTCTAGTAACTTTGCATGCTTTATCTCGAAAGTTCGCTATCAGCTTTAAATTGAGCACAACCGGCAGCGGCGGGCATTCGGTTCGACGCCGCCGAGCACGCTTGTCGCTTCGCCGCCTCCGAGTGTTTCAGTCCATTTTGGGTGCAAGTCAGCCCAATAAACTGTTTTCTTTTAGAAGACCCTTTTGTCCATCTTCATCGCTGCTTCGACTGCCGTCACCACTACGTGACAATATGGCAGTCAGTGGTGCTCATGGCAAGTCTAAGGTACTGTGTCTGAAGATGTGCGTCAACTAGTTCCTGAATGGTGTTATGCATGCCTAGTGCAAGAAGTTTGGCTGTGCTAGTGCTACGAGGTAGGTTTAGGGCTGCCTTAGTCGCAAGGCGGATCATTGCGTTCACGCGTTCGGTTTCCGTGCGGTTGAATTTGAGATATGGGGTTGAGTATAGAATGCGGCTAAGCGTAAATGCATGCACTACTTGAATTTACAATGAACGTTTCTTCTAAAACTCGCGTCCAGCAAACTTTTGTCTCCGATAATACTTTCCTACGAAAGCGAACCTGGGTGAGTTGGCTGCATTTATCATTATATCCTTTTTTTATAGGGTTTAACGACCCAAAGCGACTCAGGCTATAAGAGGCCCCGTTGTGGAGGACTCCGGATAATTTACATCACCTGGAATTCTTTAACGTGCACTGACATCGCACAGCGTATACGGGCCTCTAACATTTCGCCTCCATCGAAATGCGACCGCCATGGCCAAGATCAAACCGGCGTCTTTCGGATCAGCATCACGAGCTGTGTGTGGTAGTAATTTTGCTCTTCTTGTTTCTTTCACATCTTCCGTCGTTCTGCGGCGCTAAAGGAATACACGGGGGTCAATGAGGTAAAAAAAGCAAAAAATACGACGAGGATGGGATTCGAACCCACGCAGGCAGAGCCCAGTGGAGTAGCAATCCACCGCCTTAACCACTCGGCCACCTCGTCATCACATCTGCTAATTTTTGGAGGTGCAAATTAAGCCTTCTGGCTTCCACATAAAGAATTTTTATCAATGTTTATTTTTGCGTACATTGCGAACTCGCAGCTTTTTCTGAAAGTACGCTCTGCCTGACACTGATTTCTTCATTTCAGGTGAATTTGGTATGCACTGGCGCACAGCCGCAACGCGGCGCTGTGGTGCGCCGCCGCCGGCCGCCATGATTGAAGTGCACCTAGCAGACGAACTCCGACCCGCAAGCGTGTTTTCTTCGCGTGTCGCATTCAGACTGCCGCTTGAAATCCGCGTACATCGCAGATTCGACCGGTTGTCGCTGGGCGTGACAGACGCACGTGACTACGTCGTAAACGAACGCCACTTCGATTGGGCAGCTGCGCTTGTCGAACCTATCGAGGAAACCAGCGCAGCGTCGAAAGGTGGCTGCGGGTTTGGTTCCCCTTCATCTGGGATAGAAGCTCGGATATTGGTCATTGACAGCAGCGCTTCCGTACAACCGAAGTCGGATGTAGTTCAGGCAAATTAGCGGGGAAGAGATCGGTGACTCAGCGCCACTCAGTAGCTGCGGGGCGTCTGCGGGGCTCTTTCTTTACTGGATTTCGTATACCTCCGCAGAGCTGTTGATTTCCAAGCTGTACTACATCTTTTTTTTTTTTGGACAAAGTGCGAAATTTTTGGACGAAGTGCATCCTAAACAAGCTCAGAATGGCCACCAAATTAAGTTTGCTGCGGCGGCTGCGTTTGGATGGAGGCAAAACGCTAAGGCGCCCGTATGCTGTGCGATGTCAGTGCACGTTAAAAAGCCCCAAGTGGTCGAAATTATTCCGGAGCCCTCCACTACGGCATCTCTTCTTCCTTTATTTTTCCACTCCCTCCTTTATTCCTTCCCTTACGGCGCTGTTCAGGTGCCCGCCGAGATGTGAGACAGATACAGCGCCATTTCCTTTCCCGAAAAACCGTTTTCATTTTAATTTTTAAATGTTGAATTAAAGAATGTGACCGTGTGCTTTCTTTGATCTTGAAATGAATTCTTGGGGCATGTGCTTCGTTTTTCGGTGCAGCCGTGGCCACCAAAGTGGCGTCTTTATATCGTGGACGATGTGAGCTGTGCGTTTGCATCGGGGTGATACTGCAAGCTCGCGAGCTGGCGCTGCAACCTCGATCCCTACCAAAACAGCTCACTAATGTTAGCGCTGTGTTGCCAGATGACGGCACGAAAAAGAGACACGACAGTGACAAGCGTGGACTACCAAGTGCCAGCTAGCATGTACACCCTTCCAATTTTTTAACATGAACGCGGGAGCGTCGACTGGTGGTGGTGGTGGTGGTGGTGGTTCATGCTATGAGGTATTCTGGGGAGGGGGATACTGGTCCCGATGTATGTTGGCCCTTTGGGCATCGCTCTTGGGGGCCAGGTGAGGGGGAAATGGATGAGACGTCTCTACCGAAGGGGACGTCTCTACCGATTGAGGAAATCAGTAGAGGGAACGCGCATGCGCGCCGATCATGCCGCTGTAGCTAGCGTCGTCTGCTTGGCTGTTCTGTTTCGTGCGAAGCAACCCCTGCAAAGCAAGTTTTACGACTGAGTTCCGAGAGCGCTTGTTTCGTGTTCTATCTGCTGCGTGTGTCTGTGGCTGTGGCCTGGCGCAAACGCGTAGCGTTCCAAGGACGACTCTAGGCCCCGGTTGCATTTGCGGGTAGCGACTCGAGAGCACTTGCTTTAACGAAATTAACACGGCAAAATCGAGGCTCCTCTTCAATCAGTTTATTGTAAGTAACGATTGCAACTAGTTTCTTGGGCATGCTAGGCTGTTCCCAAATGTATGCTCTTTTCAGAATCATCCACGCTATATGCAGCGGATGAAAACATTTGTTTGCAGCTTCTTAGGGCTCCGATGCTTAACAGCCGATGATGGGCAGGGGTTGCTTCCCACTAATCAGAACTGCCTAGCAGACAAAGCTTACTCCAGCAGCACGAATTGTGGGCGTGCCCTTGCCTCGCACGTTTTCTCCTCTCCTTCTTCCGGCGCAGCAGCCCCGGCCAGTCGACGCTCGCGCGTTCATGTTAAAAAATTTTAAGCGTGTACTGTAGTGTGGAATTTTGTCAACATGGCGTGCACAGTGCAAAAGTGAACAACTACCTAGCCCAGTTTGCTGCCTTATGAGCGCCCGTTGTGACAATCTTTGACCACCTTCGTGCAAAACAACGACTCCTCCAGAGTGGTAACAAGGCTTCCCAAGTCTGGTCATGAGTATGCGTTGTGTGCAGAGGACACCACGCAAGGCATAATCGGCGCCTTTTGTCAGATATTTACCCGATGTGCTCATGCACCCCAGAGGCCGTAGTAATAGGCCGGATCACCGATAACTTCCCCGCGAATGTACCTGAACTATATGCGGCTCAACGGTTGGACGGAAGCCATGCTGCCAATGACCACTATCCGAGCTTCTATCCCAGAATCGAGGGGAACCAAACCCGCGACCGATTTCGTCGCGGCGCCTTTCTCGGTCGGCTCGAGCAGAGCTAACAAGCGCATCTGCCCAATCGAAGTGGCGTTCGTTTACGATGTAGTTACGTGCGGCTATCGCACCCAGCGACTACCAGCCGAATCTCTGACGCACGCGGATCCCAAACGGCAGTCTTAATGCGACACCAAGAGAAAACATGCTTGCGGAGCAGGAGTTCGTCTGCTACGTGCACCTCAATCATGGCGGCCAGCGGCGGTAGTGTTCCTATGAGCCATTGAGGAAGCAAAGAATAGAGGAGAGGCGGTTACGTCGAATTTTTTGAAGCCGGCTCCCCCTGCTCCGCCTACTAAACCGCCATCTCGGCGAGCTTGCGCATGCGCAGCAGACAATGTAGCAGGCGACGACGATGCGCCCCGCGTTACCATTCGCTGCGCCGTCGGCCAGACTCCCAGTAGTGTCTGCGAAAACACGTTACTTCCGGCACACTTTTTGAAGTGCAGCTCGTATAGCGAGGGCCTCTCCTGAGTTTTCCTTACTCCATGCTAGGTGGTGGTGAAAACTTTAATGGGTACAGGGGAAATTAGGACACGCAGGCCCTTGGGCCCCCGCACGGCCCCACTGAACTCAAACGTTCATGTCCCGGAGGCTCAAGACGCTGGCAGCCCACCCCACCTACCACGAATCCTCCATGTTATGAGCATATACAGGAACATTAGGCGGCGGTAGAGTTACTGTGCGGCGGCGCACCGCACCACAGCGCCGCGGCGCGGTTGTGAAATGAAATAAAATTGGTTTTGGGGGAAAGGAAATGTCGCAGTATCTCTCTCACACCTCGGCCGACACCTGAACCGCGCCGTAAGAGAAGGGATAAAGGAGGGACTGAAAGAAGAAAGGAAGAAGTGCCGTAGTGGAGGGCTCCGGAATAATTTCGACCACCTTAGGATCTTCAACCTGCGCTGACATCGCACAGCACATGGGCCCCTTTGCGTTTCGCCTCCATCGAAACGCTGCCGCCGTGGTCGGGTTCGAACCCGGGTACTCCAGATCAGTAGCCGACCGCCCTAACCACTGTGCCACAGCGGCGAGTGCGCCAGTGAATGCCACCTATACCAACTGACGAAAACAGCAAATAATATTTATCGCAACAGTGAGTTCTTGCAGAAAAATTTTACCGCCAATATTAGACTGTGCTGGAATACTAGCTACCAGTGCGCCACGGTGGCTCAGTGGTTAGGGCGCTCGGCTACTGATCCGGAGTTCCCGGGTTCGAACCCGCAGCGGCGGCTGCGTTTCGATGGAGGCGAAACGCTAAGCCGGCCGTGTGCTGTGTGCGATGTCAGTGTCCGTTAAAGATCCCCAGGTGGTCGAAATTATTCTGAAGCCCTCCACTACGGCACTTCTTTTAAAGCGAAAGCTTTACTACGCTAGCCAGCCAGCAATTTCGGCTCGTCGCGTACTTCAGCCGTATGCAGTATGCGGTGGCAACGAACGACCTTGAGCCGCCGTTTCCTAGCAACGCCGCAGCCGCGCTCCAACAGATGGCGCCGCCGTCGACGCCGCTGTCGTCGCCGCTCGCTCCACCAGATGTGCTCCGCTGGGGTAGAGGGAGAGGAGGTGTCGTCTCGCGGGCGTTATATGCGCTTCGCCTCAGTGTATTGTAGTGGTTATGGAGAGTGCAAAAGACACGCGACAACGACAGAACGAAGCGGAGACAACGCGCTCAAGAAACGCCAGAAGAACGCGCCGCACGACTCGAAAAGCGTCGTAACGAAGATGCGGCTAGAAGTCGAGCCACGTCCCGGAGTGACTCTTCAACTGCGGAAGAGACCGGTTTGAGTTCTCGAGAGCGTCGGAATGAGACGCTGTGTAGACGACGTGCCGAGGAAACGAAGCTTTCGCAATTCAACTAAGGTTAACCAGAGCTAAACCACAGCCAATTTTTTTCATTTCTTCGTTCACTCCCTCCTTGATCTCTTCCCTTACGGCGCAGTTCAGGTGTCCGCCGATATGTGAGACAGGTACTGCGCCATATCCTTTCCCCGAAAACCGATTTTCAATTTTCTATTGCGAGAGGCACTGTGCGCCCGTCAGGCGCCTCCACCGTCGGCGCTGCGTTCAGCGCCACCAGCGGCCAGTTTTGCGTCCCGAGTGGGGTGGCTGCCTATAGCAACACATGTAAACAACAGTTTTCAAAACAGTTTTATAACTTCACAGTACACCTGTGAAGTTTTCCCTTCGTGAATAAAGCCGAGCGCACTCTAGAACAGACATTGAAAGGCTGAAAACTAATTCCAAAGGCAGTGAATTTCTAAAATACCGCGATACGTGCGCGTGTGTCACCATTGGCTATAGGGGTACCGGGCGTGAGTTCCATAGAAACATACTCGAATAAAACTTTCCGAGCAATTTTTTTTTTCATTTCACAGTGTACTCATGAACACAGTTAACAGTTGGCGAGTGTTTTGAAGGAGACTGGCAAAGTACGCAACGCTATTTAGAACCTATCTTTCTGATGAAACGCCACGACAGATCTGCGTCGTGAAGCCGGACGTACCCCAAATGGAGCTATTAGAGCGAAAGCTTTACTACTCCCTTCCGTACCTTGTTCGGCGTGTGTTTCATAACCATGTGACATCACCGCAGCTGTGCCGAAACCGATAAAGAGCGGAAGCTTCGAAAGCAAAGGAAAGGCGCATAACTGGCCCCTTGGGCCGTGGACACCTCAGTCGCGCTTTAAGCTACGTGGCGGTAGTGACAGATGTGCGCTGCATGCGCTGGCATTGACAACGTTGTGGCAGAAACGCGGCACTGAAGCTATAGGCCGTCGACGTCCATTGGCGTTGGTGTTCACAACGTCCTAGACTCCCATGATTTTGAGGAAAGGAAGAGAGCATAATTAACTGGCTCCCTGGGTAAGTGGACACCGCAATCACGCTTTCGGGTACGTGGCGGTGGTGAGAGAGAGGTGTGGACTGCATGCATTGGCGCTGACGCGTTGTGGCAGGCACGCGGCACTGCAGCAATAATAACAATAATTGGTTTTTGGGGAAAGGAAATGGCGCAGTATCTGTCTCATATATCGTTGGACACCTGAACCGCGCCGTAAGGGAAGGGATAAAGGAGGGAGTGAAAGAAGAAAGGTAGAGAGAGGTGCCGTAGTGGAGGGCTCCGGAATAATTTCGACCACCTGGGGATCTTTAACGTGCGCTGACATCGCACAGCACACGGGCGCCTTAGCGTTTTTCCTCCATAAAAACGCAGCCGCCGCGGTCGGGTTCGAACCCGGGAACTCCGGATCAGTAGTCGAGCGCCCTAACCACTGAGCCACCGCGGCGGGGGGGGCAGCAATAGGCGGCAGCGTTCATTGCGGGAACAACCTCTCGCGATCAACCATTAATTTAACTGCAACCTGCGAGGATGGCAGGGTCGGCGCGCTGCCTATCCAGTGTGCGGAACGCACTCAACGTTGCAGACGCCAAGCCGCGTCTTGCCCGATACACCACAGCTTTCGTTCTCAAACCAGGTTCAGCAGTACTTAATCCGACCCGCCGCGGTGGCTCAGTGGTTAGGGCGCTCGGCTGCTGATCCGGAGTTCCCGGGTTCGAACCCGACCGCGGCGCCTGCGTTTCGATGGAGGCGAAACGCTAACGCGCCCGTGTGCTGTGCGATGTCAGTGCACGTTAGAGATCCCCAGGAGGTCGAAATTATTCCGGAGCCCTCCACTACGGTACCTTTTTCTTCTTTCACTCCCTCCTTTATTCCTTCCTTTACGGCGCGGTTCAGGTTCCCGCCGATATGTGAGACAGATACTGCGCCATTTCCTTTCCCCAAAAACCAATTTTCATTTCATTTTAGTTAAACCGCAGCTAATTTTTTTTCAGCTGCCAGTACTTTGCAACTAAACCTCTTAGATTGCGCCTGCCGTAGATTGCATGACCGCTCCATTTTTTTGTCAGACACCTTTCCTTATTACTTATTCGCCACTATCACCGATGGGACACCCCTGAGTGACGGGCTTGAATCCATGCTATCCGGTCAGAGGTGAGTGTGTGAGTGGCATGTTGTACTGTGTTGCGGAGCTCAAGTGTAGTCCTCGCTGTTGGTCCTTGCAAAGCGTTGCGATGTAGTGAAGCTTACCAACTGGCGGGCCTGCATGCTCGTGCAGGATTGCTGAACTGTTTTCAAGAATGTTACATTCACTTGACTTTTATATTGCATGTATGTTGTTTAAATGTTTTATATGCTTGAGGAAGGTTATTAATGCGGAAGCATTCCTAGGCTATGTCGACGGGGTCGTGTCACCAAAGCGTGTCACCTAAATGCGTCCGCAGCAGTTATGGCGTTCTCAGAAGAGATAGCATCAAAGGAATGGTTGTATTCGATAGAGGACGATGTGAGGATGATGGCAAAAAAATTTTATGTCTGTCGGATGATTAGTTAATTAGAGTCATAAAGGTCACAAAGCAGAGAATGGTTGTGAACGTAGCAAATGGTTGTGAAAACAAGTAGGTGGGCGGGAACGAACCATGGCGCCAAATTTCGAAACTAATCGTGGCCCCAAATTTGAAAAGGCGCCCATGTGCTGTGCGATGTCAGTTCACGTTAAAGATCCCCAGGTGGTCTAAATTATTCCGGAGCCCTCCACTACGGCACCTCTTTCTTCCTTTCTTCTTTCACTCCCTCCCTTATCCCTTCCCTTGCGGCGCGGTTCAGGTGTCCAACGATATATGAGACAGATACTGCGCCATTTCCTTTCCCCCCAAAACCAATTAGTAGTAGCTTCAACTTACTCACCTGCTTTTCACCTTCGTGAACCATCGGTGTATGCCTGAACCGCATCCACTCGAATTTTATGTGCTGCAATGGGCTTTCGTGACTTTTTACGTGTTTTGTGCCGGACCCAAACCGCGGCCACAGCGTGCAAGTGGACGGCCTGCGGCTCCGCCATGTCGGAGACGCCGGCCTCGGGAGATGACTCCTCGCCTCGCAACCAAGTGAGCGACGCTCTATGGACGCACAAGAATTTTCGGCAAAGAGAGGCGCAGATGACTAGAAAATCAGGCTCAGAAGGAAATGTGTTTCTGAGGAACAAACGGAAACAATGAAAGCGGCGGACGACGCGAGAGCGACGAAGCTGCTAGCGAAGAAGACACTCAAAGAAGGGAAAACCTCAATTGTCCGGGCTTTCCCGGTATCCAAAGAGTGGGTGAAGATCGTCCTATGACCTCAGGAAGGCATAGAAAAGATAATCAAAGGATACGGGTAGGCGGAGCTCACCGATGTCATCGCTAGAGCCGCAAATATGCACGAAGAGAAAATGCAAGGAGTTCAAATCACGACCAATTCTAAGTATCAAACTATTCTGATCGCTACGGCATCGGAGGAAAGAGCACGAAGGTACCAAGGCATCGTGGCCCTCCAACATAAAGAATAAGGTACATCCCCAGTCACAGCATGCCTTGTGACGCAGGAGAGCTTCGGGAAGGGGATTATCTACGGGATCCCACCGGGCCTCTCGGACCAAGAAATCTTGAACATCCTAAATAGATCAGGAAACCCGGCCATTGCATCAGCTAGACGGCTGGGAGAAAACACAGGCACTATGTTGCTGTGTTTCGTAGAAGACACTGTGCCCTGTACGATCGACTTCAAGGTAACGCCACTCAAGTGCGGACTATTCAAAAAGAAGTACCAGGTGTGCGCCACATGCGGGCAATTCGCGCATAGGGCTGACGTCTGCCCAGATCCCGAGACGCGCAAATGCCGACGATTCGGGATTAAAAAACCCCTACCGTATCATAAGGGCACCCCCAAATGTGCACTCTGTCATGGGCAACACCCCCTTGGGGATAAAAGCTACACCAAGATATACAGGACCCCGTACTTAGTCAAAAGGAAACTCTGGGATAAGAAACTGAGAGACCAAGAGACCGCCCCCAGACAGGAACACATTTTCTAAAGAATAAGTTCGAGACCCTCAGAACCAAGGAAGCAAGCTCCATCTCCTGCTCCCGCAGCCGCTTCAAGTCGAGCACCAGGCCAGGACCAGCCAGCAGTAACGATCGCCATACCGGGGAAAGCGCACGTACGCTACACCCGGGCCGGGACTTGGCGCCGGAACAGGGGCCCGACCACTCAGAACTCCACAGTGAGACAAGGCGGAACTGAGATCACTCATAAGGGACCCGACGGACCCATGGAGCCTCAAGCAGAAGAGTACCTTGGCAGGAGGTAAGGACCTGCAGGTAACTGATCAAGGGAGTCTTTGTGGGTCTGGCAGCGGTATGGCAAACGGTTCTTGCAAACATGTGTGCTTCATCTTGCAGATAGCCGCAAGCATCGCTGGCCCATACTTCCTGAGCAATATTTCTTCTTCAAGCTTCTTTCACGGAAACTGCGCCCTCACTGGCCCTCCATTAAGTTCTTGCTGTCAACCGATAGATGGCAATGCATCCACAGCCTCATCTCCCATCGATCTCGCCTGTCTCGACCGCGCATGGCACAACACCGGAACGTCATCGACACGGACCCGACGGGACATAAAAGCGACGCACCGGCCAGTCCTCTTCAGTGGGTCTGGCAACGGCATGGCAAGCGGTTCTTGCGAACATGTGTGCTACACCTTGCAGGTAGGCCACAACTACGCTTTCAGGTGTTATAGGAGCGATAACCGTTTCTTATCATTGCTGCCAGACCCTCAGCACTTTGTATTTTTTCTTGCGTACTGCATTCCTTAAGAATTTTGTTGCAACTGTCCGGCGATGTCGAGGCTAATCCAGGCCCAGCTCATTGAATTTACTCGCGGCATAGCTTCCGCATTAAATAACCGCGATCAAATCGATGCAATATTTATAGATTATTTCAAAGCATTTGACATGGTCTGCCATAAAAAGCTTCTTCGTAAACTGCGTACCATATTTAACGGCAATAAGTTACTTGACTGGTTAACCGACTACTTACACTTAAGATCCCAGTTCGTCACTATCATCATGGTCATCGTCAGTCACTGTAACTTCAGGTGTGCCACAAGGATCGGTGCTTGGGCCTCTATAGTTTATAATTTTCATAAATGATGTAGTAAATGTTATTAATGACACCACAGTGAAGTTATGCGTATATGCCGATGACTGCGTGCTTTATCGCAACGTTGCTAACGCCCACGATCAACAGGAACTAAACAAAGTGTTTTCATCGTTCTGTGAATGGAGTAACGCATGGCAAAGTCTTGGCCTTCTCTGACTGGGTGGCAAGAATAATTTTATCGGCATATAAAGGAGGCCACGGAAGAACAGGCGACGAATCTCCAAGTCCCAAAATTAGACAACCACCTCCTTACATCTCATTTAATCCAAGAGAGTAGTGGAGGGCAGGTGGAAAACTCAAAAATGGAACAGAAATCTTAGCTCTATAAGCTGAATAAGAAAATTGCTAAGCTCAATAATAAAATTGAGCAGTACGCAGCCAATCTGTCCGAAAGTCGCTGGGCCGAGGTGTGATGAAATGAGTTTCAACAAGAGCCTTCCCAAGACTGTTGGATACACTGGTATCCCTCCTCGTCCCCCGCACCAGCCACCATCGTGATTTCCACGCGCGCGACACCGGGAATGTGGAGAGAAGGCAATCCTGTGGCTCTGCTGCTTTCCCGAAATTGTCGGGGCGTCACGGCAGCGCGCTGCCTACTTCGGAAAGGGTTCAATGCCTGAGCATGTCAGCAATAATAATAATAATTGGTTTTTTGGGGAAAGGAAATGGCGCAGTATCTGTCTCATATATCGTTGGACACCTGAACCGCGCCGTAAGGGAAGGGATAAGAGAGGGAGTGAAAAAAGAAAGAAAGAATTAGGTGCCGTAGTGGAGGGCTCCGGAATAATTTCGACCACCTGGGGATCTTTAACGTGCACTGACATCGCACAGCACACGGGCGCCCTAGCGTTTTTCCTCCATAAAAACGCAGCCGCCGCGGTCGGGTTCGAACCCGGGAACTCCGGATCAGTAGTCGAGCGCCCTAACCACTGAGCCACCGCGGCGGGTAGCATGTGAGCAACGTTTTGCTCCTCGGGAGACAATGTCCGAGAGGATAAAAGGAAAAACTCGCGGCAGGAAACGCTCTCTCGCTGCCGGACCTGACTTGATTGCCCGAGGAACCCCCTTCGCTGCCCACCGACCCCTGAACCCAACGCCGGTCGATGTCAACGACCTGGTGAGCTACTGAACATCTATTTTACGGATACAACATTCTTCCGCAGTGTGTTTTACCTCGCGTTAGGATAATAAACTATTTCCTAGCGTGCCCTGCCGTTGCCTATTTCGTCCGGACCTGCCGTGGCTGCGACTCTGCGCCACGGGTTGGGGAAACGTGTTGCGTACTTGAATAACGCCTGCGTGTAGCTGGCACGGAAGCTCGCCTTCCCGGCCGGCTGGACGCAGAGTCCCCCTCTACCTAGCTATTCTGGGCCCGAGAATAAGGCCATAGATGCTGCAATTGAATTGGCAGAAATTAGGGCAGTCCTGCAGGATCTCAAAAAGAGATCTGCTCCAGGACCAGACAGTATCACAAACACCATGCTTAAAAATATGGACGATGTTTCCTTACACTTCATTTGCGAAGTATTGAATAAAATTTGGGAAGGGGCCGAAATCCCAGAGGAGTGGAAAATCTCCCAATTGGTCCTTATTCCTAAACCGGGCAAGAAACTTTACTATCCAGCATGAGGCCGATATCTCTCACCTCTTGTCTGGAAAGCTCATGGAAAAAGTGGTCCAACTCAGAATCTCTCGACATATGGAAACCAAGGAACTCTGGCCAGTGGAGATGCTAGAGTACAGGCTGGGATTAAGCGCCCAGGATGTCAAATTAAAGCACGACATCCTGGACACTCCCGAGGACGATACATCATGTAGAGCCATCCTGCTGCTTTATCTCACTAAGGCTTTTGATAATGTTGAACACAGAGCGGTTCTCGAAGGCCTCAACTCGGTTGGAGTGGGAAGCAAGTGATTCAACTATGTCAAAAATCTCCTCGCCTGCAGGAAAACTGAAGTTAGCTTCGTGGTACTCAAGTCCGAGCCCATCAGTACCGAGGGAGAGGGACGCCCCAGGGATCTGTCCTCTCCCCGGTACTTCTCAATGTTGCAATGAAAGATCTCTCGTCCCAGCTGAATTCGACAGAAGGCATCAAACATGGCATCTATTCAGACGACATCGCAATCTGGACCGAAGGAGGCTCCAGCGCCGATATTTCGAATAGGCTGCAGGAAGCGGCGTATATGGTTGAGAGCTACGCCCTAGATAGAGGACTATCTTGCTCTGCTCAGAAATTTGAACTGTTCTCAATGTGCTGCAAAGCACAACTAACCCGATAATCCCGCCTACCGCACCTAAACAAACCAGTGGAGGTATACGTGGGAGGGAGTAAGGTACCGAGTCAGCACCGTCAGGATCCTGGGGTATTTCCTACAGCATAACAGGAAAAACACCACCATCCTTAAAAAGATTCAGACGTATATCGACCAGGTAAGGGGGATATTCAGGCGAATCTCCCTCAGGAACAAAGGCCTCAGAGAACACTGCCTAATAAGGCTGGTTCGAGCCTTCATAACAGCACGATAGCTTATGCCACCCCCTTTCTCAATCTCAATCCCGGCGAAGCGGAGAAGTTTGAGATAATGGTCAGAACGTCATTCGGAAGGGCTTTAGGGGGCATCCTCCTCGACAGAGAAGCTTCTATGGGAATGCATAATACCTGGGAAGAGATTGCCAAAAGAGGCAGGGGAGGGGGGGGGGCGAAGATCTGGCTGCTCAACTCCACTGTAGCGGGCCGAAAAATACTACAGAAATTATGGCTTCCGTCAGGAAAACCACCCTCTGTTGCTGAACCCCTGCAGCTTGAGACGCGGAAACTATTCAAAATTGCACCAATTCCTAAGAATATGCACCCGATCCATGGCAAGGAACGAATGGGGCATAGAACAAAATTTATTCAAAGCAAACTAATGAAATACCCTTCTGAGGAATCAGCCTATTGCGATGCTGCCTGCGGGCTAGAAGGGGCCGCGGCCAAAGCAGTGGTAGATGGTAATCACTCCCAGAAGGTAATTGGATCCGTTAATGCGCGTAACGCTTTAATAGCTGAAGAGGCTGCGATAGCGATAGCATGTACAAGTACTAGAGCCAAAATTATTCTCTCAGATAATAAGGCGGCTGTTAGGAACTTCGGCAAAGCCCTAATTTCCAAGTAGGTGGCCAGTCTACTGAGGAAGCACCCGCTAAACCGGGAGGTTTCAGTCACCTGGGTTCCAGCTCATCAGGGTCTACCAGCACTGAGGCTGTCCATCGCCTCGCTCGAGATGTATAGACCCGAGCGGCCGTAGAGTCCCCGCTACCCGGAGACAAAGACCCCCTCATCCCCTACAAGGAGCTCTCTGAGACTCCTAGACTGGGCACAGGGATCTAGCTACCACCAGATAGGTTCCTAACACCCTCGGAATGCACGGCCTGGCGAAAAATTCCGGCCAATCGCTTCTTCCCTTATGTTACTCTGCATAATGAGCTTACAGGCGACCCAGAGGCTTGCAGTCTGTGCAACGTGCCCCTGAGTCAAAATCATCTAATCTGGCAATGCCCCGAATCTCCGGGAGCTAGACTGATCCCCTTGATCAACATCGACCCTCGCAACCAATAGAGGCAGTCAACCAATCGATAACTAATCAACGAGTCGATAAAACAAAGAGGGGCAAAGGGTGTCGAGGAGTCGTCAATGCTTTCGAATTCCTCTAATGCGGGTTGCCGCAGTGATCTCTAAATTTTCTGACGTCTATTCGTAACCAGAGGTGGGCAAATGCCCTCATTTTTACTTTTCTTCCCTCGCCCTCGCATCGTCGGCCCTCCCTCACCCTCACCCTCATATTGAAAAGTTATCCGGCCCTCCCTCACCCTCATTTCAAAAAGTTTGTTGGCCTTCCCTCGCCCTCGCATTGTCGGCCCTCCCTCACCCTCGCCCTCATTTTGAAAAGTTATCCGTCCTCCCTCACCCTCATTTCGAAAAGTTTGTTGGCCTCCCTCGCCCTCGCATTGTCGGCCCTCCCTCACCCTCGCCCTCATATTGAAAAGTTATCCGTCCTCCCTCACCCTCATTTCGAAAAGTTTGTTGGCCTTCCCTCGCCCTCGCATTGTCGGCCCTCCCTCACCCTCGCCCTCATTTTGAAAAGTTATCCGTCCTCCCTCACCCTCATTTCGAAAAGTTTGTTGGCCTTCCCTCGCCCTCGCATTGTCGGCCCTCCCTCACCCTCGCCCTCATTTTGAAAAGTTATCCGTCCTCCCTCACCCTCATTTCGAAAAGTTTGTTGGCCTCCCTCGCCCTCGCATTGTCGGCCCTCCCTCACCCTCGCCCTCATTTTGAAAAGTTATCCGTCCTCCCTCACCCTCATTTCGAAAAGTTTGTTGGCCTTCCCTCGCCCTCGCATTGTCGGCCCTCCCTCACCCTCGCCCTCATTTTGAAAAGTTATCCGGCACTCCCTCACCCTCACTTAGAAAAGTTTGTTGGCCTTCCCTCAACCTCGCATCGTCGGCCCTCCCTCACCCTCGCCCTCATATTGAAAAGTTATCCGTCCTCCCTCACCCTAATTTCGAAAAGTTCGTTAGCCTTCCCTCGCCCTCGCATTGTCGGCCCTCCCTCACCCTCGCCCTCACTTTGAAAAGTTATCCGGCCCTCCCTCACCCTCACCTAGAAAAGTTTGTTGGCCTTCCCTCAACCTCGCATCGTCGGCCCTCCCTCACCCTCGCCCTCATATTGAAAAGTTATCCGTCCTCCCTCACCCTCATTTCGAAAAGTTTGTTGGCCTTCCCTCGCCCTCGCATTGTCGGCCCTCCCTCACCCTCGCCCTCATTTTGAAAAGTTATCTGGCCCTCCCTCACCCTCACCTAGAAAAGTTTGTTGGCCTTCCCTCAACCTCGCATCGTCGGCCCTCCCTCACCCTCACTAAGTCATATTAAAATTCGAGTTATATTTTCTAGTCGGCAACTTCTAGCAGTATTACTGAGTAATGTACATACAAGACAAGCCGTGACGGACGACAGGCTAGATGCTTATACTGGTGTGTGTGTGTGTGTGTGTGTGTGTGTGTGTGTGTGTGTGTGTGTGTGTGTGTGTGTGTGTGTGTGTGTGTGTGTGTGTGTGTGTGTGTGTGTGTGTGTGTGTGTGTGTGTGTGTGTGTGTGTGTGTGTGTGTGTGTGTGTGAGAGAGAGAGAGAGAGAGCTGTCTGAGCTAATACGTGAGATAAAACCGAAACAGTTACGAGTTGAGCTCTAAAGTATCACACTGCCTTTACTTCTGGCACGCACTGCATGCATACATGTGTTCTGCACTTCTAACATTTAATTGTTATCTATATTTATTTTCCTTCTACTGAAATCCCCACTGGAGATTTTAGCATGGTGTGATACGGATAAGTAAACACAACGTAATAACGCAGGCAATGAACACAACAACAAAGTAGAATAACTAGCTTGAAAATTTTGGAAAATAAGCATAGACAGCACATTTTAAAAAATACTGCAAAGAAATGTCGACATATGATGATTTTGAAACTTGGTCATTGGTTAGGACATTCCATTGAAATACTGTTCGTGGAAAGAAAGAATACTTAAAACAGTTATTATGCGTAGTAAATGGCGTTACTGTGCCTCTATGTCTTTGCTTAGTGGCGTAACCAGATGAAAAAGAAATTATTTTCGTGAGATCTGTCTTATACCCCTGTTACACGGGCGTTTTCAACGGCAGTTCAGTTGATTCTCAGTTGAACTGAACGGCAGTTAGCGGTGTTACACGGCAGTGCTAACTGCCGTTGAAATCTCAACGGCAGTTGAGTTCGACTGAGATCGGGGATCCCAGTTGAACGGCCAACTGACAAGATGGCGACCTACAGACCGAAAACCTTGCCCTCTTACTGGATTGTCTTGGCTCAGTGTGCTTCGAACCCGCAAATTTCTACCGCAAAGCAAAAAATACACAAAAATAATTGTCACTATAGTAAAGAATATATACACTACGATCATTTACAACAAGAAAAAATGCACACACTGCTTTTTTTCTTATTTAAACTTCGCTCTAGACGCGAGGACATGTGGTTAGAGTGCTAACTGAACTGAACGCGAAGTGCACGTGTAACAGCTGGCGATTCCAGTTGAGTTCAACGGCAGTTGAAATCCTCAACTGGCGGTTAACTGAACTGTCGTTGAAAACGCCCGTGTAACACGGGTATTATAGTGGCCGCTAATAAGTTGAAAGAGGAATTTTAGTCATGGCACACGATTTCTTTGCGTTAATGGCGGCAAGTCCGCTTTAGTAACGAGTTCTGTCACTGACGTACGTCCAAATCCATTTCTATCTTATTAGTGTAAGTTTTAGTGAAAGGGTCCCAAATAACGCATGCATAGTCTAGTATCGGCAGACATACGGTTTTGTGTGCGAGCAGTCGGACGAAAGGTCTTTAGTGATCAAGAGTCCAAGATAATTATAATGTATATAGAGATAAGCTCAAGAAAAGATCCGATAGGATGAATATTTAGGTTTCTTATCCAAAGCAGCGTCTGCAGTAGTGAGCAGTACAGCTTTGTGGTCCGATATTTCATCTACTATCTGGCCATTTGTTTTGACAGTAACTGATCCGCTAGCAAAAAAGAGGTCAAGCATTGATTTATAATTGCCCTGAATAATGGTACTTTCTTCTACAATTTGCAATAAGTAGAAGGCAAAAACCAATATCTAACATAGCTTAACCTTGGAGGTCATGCTTTTTAATTGAAAAATTTGAGCAGTCAATTCAGGCAAATTAAAATATCCGGACAGTATAATACGGTTATCGGGTTTAACATTCGTGCACAAATATTGTCTCAGTTTGACGAGTTGGGGGGGGGGGGGGGGGGGCTGTACATTGCTCCAATAATATATCTAACGTTTCCATAATAGTACGTTGTGCAAAAAATGCACTCTACATTGGATACATCAGGCATTAGTAAAAGTCGCAGAGATGATTTAAACCGAATGTTAACACCGCGTCTACAATCACAATCCCTTCGGTACGAACTGTAGCCACTGGTAACAAACTCACAGTCAAACACTATTGTTAAGCCAAGTTTCTGTCAAAACCGCTATTTCAGGGTCATACAAAAGCAGAAGAGCCTCCAACTCAGTTGTCTTGTTTAGGACACTTCTGTAATTAACATTTAGTATTTTCGGGGTCTGAGATCCCTTAAACCGGAGTCACTTAGGTTTCTATCTATCAACGCTTAGCTTATCATAGATTAGCTTTAAAGCTTAGCTCCCTCTTTCCTCTCTTCTCCAGAGCTTTTCCACAGTTATTTCCGTATTTCGATGAAGTCCTCAGCTAATGATTTTGAGCTTTTTTGGTGTTTGGATTTTGAGCTTATTTTGGTGTTTTTGTATTAATGGCTTGATCGTAATATTGACATTTTTTCACGGAAGTCGAGGAGTTTCAAAATGACTGGTCGCGCCTTATTTATTTCCTTTACCGTACCGCCCCCCCCCCCCCTCTTGGCATCTTTCGACACACTCACTGTTACACCTAGTTGTTCCAGAAAAACACCATCGATTACTTCCTTTCCCAGTTCCTCGCTAGTCTCCTCGCTAAGCTCTTTTATTCAGTAAATGATCAGGTTATTTCCCCTGCCTCTCTTTTCTATCTCTATCTGGTTCCTAACTGTACTAAGCTGCTCCTGAAGTCCCGATATTGCCGATTCCATCTCTTTTACCTTCGTGGCTAAGACATTTACTGTTTCTCAATTCCATCAATTCGCTCATTTAAACCGGAAAGTTTATTCTCAGTTATGTTTTGAGACGCCTGCAGGCCGTTCATTGTTGAATTAATCTTTCTCTAGCCTTGTAGCATTTCCGATACCATTTGTTTTTCAATGGGGCTAGGATTTGTTTCAACACCGCCAAAAGACAACAGATCGTTTTATAATGCAATCACACAAGGAAGGAAGCGCTGAACGCAAAGTGGGCAGGGCAGCAGCACTACAAAGCGATCGTCACTCCTGTAGCAATGTGCAGATTTGGATTCACTAACCTGGATAGCAAAGCAAAAAGGATTGCTTAGCATGTGGCCTCGTTTGCTTGCTTCCATGCCCAGTGTGCTCTAAATGGACTGCTGAAATGAGTCAGCGCGTTGTTGTGTGTGTGTACAAAACTAAGGTACGCCAAGAGTATTCTCGCCATGGATGTCGATGCCGAACACAAAACCTGGGATGTCATCCTGCCTTTCGCCGTCTTCGCCTACAACACCGCAGTACTGGAGACCACCCAGATGACGCCTTTTAAGCTCGTCCATGGCAGGGAGGCCACGACCACGCTAGACGCCATGCTGCCCAACGTTACAAAAGAAGAGAACGTCGACGTTGCCGCCTACCTTCAACGCGCAGAAGCAGCTCGAAGGCTTGCCCGGTTACAGATTAAAGATCAGCAGCGGTCCGACGCCAGACGCTACAACCTACGAAGACGCAACGCGGAATACAAGCCAGGTGACCAAGTCTGGGTGGGGACGCCCATTCGCCGCCGTGGATTGAGTGAAAAGCTTTTGCGCCGCTATTTCGGCCCGTACAAGGTTCTTGGTCTGCTAGGTGAACTGGATTATGAAGTCATCCCCGACGCAATGACTGCATCCCAGCGACGCCGCGTACGACCAGAAGTTGTCCATGTAGTCCGTCTGAAGCCGTATTATGCGCGCTAAAGGCCGCTGCATTTCCATGCATTATTTTCGCAATTAAGATCCATATTTTTTTATTACTAGTCGCATTATTTGTTTTAATGCATCGGGTCGATGCTTCTTTGAGAGGGGAGTAATGCCGCGAATATTTGCAGTGTTTGTTCGTTTTTCAAATCTGCTGCCACACCATTTTATCGCTTTGTTTGCGACGCAAGACGCGTCTAGATTTATCTCGATTGATCGCAGCCAGGCAGAGCTGATTCTACGTTGTTCCGGAATGTTCTAGTAACTTTGCATGCTTTATCTCGAAAGTTCGCTATCAGCTTTAAATTGAGCACGACCGGCAGCGGCGGGCATTCGGTTCGACGCCGCCGAGCACGCTTGTCGCTTCGCCGCCTCCGAGTGTTTCAGTCCATTTTGGGTGCAAGTCAGCCCAATAAACTGTTTTCTTTTAGAAGACCCTTTTGTCCATCTTCATCGCTGCTTCGACTGCCGTCACCACTACGTGACAATATGGCAGTCAGTGGTGCTCATGGCAAGTCTAAGGTACTGTGTCTGAAGATGTGCGTCAACTAGTTCCTGAATGGTGTTATGCATGCCTACTGCAAGAAGTTTGGCTGTGCTAGTGCTACGAGGTAGGTTTAGGGCTGCCTTAGTCGCAAGGCGGATCATTGCGTTCACGCGTTCGGTTTCCGTGCGGTTGAATTTGAGATATGGGGTTGCGTATAGAATGCGGCTAAGCGTAAATGCATGCACTACTTGAATTTACAATGAACGTTTCTTCTAAAACTCGCGTCCAGCAAACTTTTGTCTCCGATAATACTTTCCTACGAAAGCGAACCTGGGTGAGTTGGCTGCATTTATCATTATATCCTTTTTTTATAGGGTTTAACGACCCAAAGCGACTCAGGCTATAAGAGGCCCCGTTGTGGAGGACTCCGGATAATTTACACCACCTGGAATTCTTTAACGTGCACTGACATCGCACAGCGTATACGGGCCTCTAACATTTCGCCTCCATCGAAATGCGACCGCCGTGGCCAAGATCAAACCGGCGTCTTTCGGATCAGCATCACGAGCTGTGTGTGGTAGTAATTTTGCTCTTCTTGTTTCTTTCACATCTGCCGTCGTTCTGCGGCGCTAAAGGAATACACGGTGGCCAATGAGGTAAAAAAAGCAAAAAGTACGACGAGGATGGGATTCGAACCCACGCAGGCAGAGCCCAGTGGAGTAGCAATCCACCGCCTTAACCACTCGGCCACCTCGTCACCACATCTGCTAATTTTTGGAGGTGCAAATTAAGCCTTCTGGCTTCCACATAAAGAATTTTTATCAATGTTTATTTTTGCGTACATTGCGAACTCGCAGCTTTTTCTGAAAGTACGCTCTGCCTGACACTGATTTCTTCATTTCAGGTGAATTTGGTATGCACTGGCGCACAGCCGCACCGCGGCGCTGTGGTGCGCCGCCGCCGGCCGCCATGATCGAAGTGCACCTAGCAGACGAACTCCGACCCGCAAGCGTGTTTTCTTCGCGTGTCGCATTCAGACTGCCGCTTGAAATCCGCGTACATCGCAGATTCGACCGGTTGTCGCTGGGCGTGACAGACGCACGTGACTACGTCGTAAACGAACGCCACTTCGATTGGGCAGCTGCGCTTGTCGAACCTATCGAGGAAACCGGCGCAGCGACGAAAGGTGCTTGCGGGTTTGGTTCCCCTCCATCTGGGATAGAAGCTCGGATATTGGTCATTGGCAGCAGCGCTTCCGTACAACCGAAGAGCCGGATGTAGTTCAGGCCATATTAGCGAGGAAGAGATCGATGACTCAGCGCAACTCAGTAGCTGCGGAGCGTCTGCGGGGCTATTTCATTACTGGACTTCGTATACCTGCGCAGAGCTGTTGATTTCCAAGCTGTACTACATCTTTTTTTTTTTGGACGAAGTGCGAAATTTTTGGACGAAGTGCATCCTAAACAAGCGCAGAATGGCCACCAAATTAAGTTTGCTGCGGCGGCTGCGTTTCGATGGAGGCAAAACGCTAAGGCGCCCGTATGCTGTGCGATGTCAGTGCACGTTAAAAAGCCCCAAGTGGTCGAAATTATTCCGGAGCCCTCCACTATGGCACCTCTTCTTCCTTTCTTCTCTCAGTCCCTCCTTTATCCCTTTCCTTACGGCGCTGTTTAGGTGCCCGCCGAGATGTGAGACAGATACAGCGCCATTTCCTTTCTCCAAAAACTATTTTCATTTTCATTTTTATATGTTGAATTAAAGAATGTGACCGTGTGCTTTCTTTGATCTTGAAATGAATTCTTGGGGCATGCGCTTCGTTTTTCGGTGCAGCAGTGGCCACCAAGGTGGCGTCTTTATATCGTGGACGATTTGAGCTGTGCGTTTGCATCGGGGTGATACTGCAAGCTCGCGAGCTGGCGCTGCAACCTCGATCCCTACCAAAACAGCTAACTAATGTTTGCACCGTGCGCTGTGTTTCCAGATGTCGGCACGAAAAAGAGACACGACAGTGTGTCACAAAATTTGGCGCTTATTCGAAAAAAAAAAACGGCGCTAGCGTCAGCAATCGCGCCCGCGCGCGGCAAAATAAAACAAAAAAACCAACCCCCTTGTCACTTGGTAGCTGGTCTCCGGCTGAGCTTGCCACGCTGAGTCGAGGGCATCTCCTCTGTGACCGAGACCGCTACCCCCACACGCTCTAAGGGTGTCTGGGAGCGGACGCAAAAGTGCGCGAAGTGGTGACACAGTGACAAGCGCGTACTACCAAGTGCCAGCTAGCATGTACACCCTTCCAATTTTTTAACATGAACGCGGGAGCGTCGACTGGTGGTGGTGGTGGTTGATGCTATGAGGTATTCTGGGGAGGGGGATACTGGTCCCGACGTATGTTGGTCCTTTAGGCATCGCTCTTGGGGACCAGGTGAGGGGGAAGGGGATGAGAGGGGGGACGTCTCTACCGACGAGGAAATCGCTAACGCGCATGCGCGCCGATCATGCCGCTGTAGCTAGCGTCGTCTGCTTGGCTGTTGTGTTTCGTGCAAAGCAACCCCTGCGAAGCAAGTTTTACGGCTGAGTTCCGAGAGCACTTGTTTCGTGTTCTATCTGCTGTGTGTGTCTGTGCCTGTGGGCTGGCGCAAACGCGTAGCGTTCCAAGGACGACTCTAGGCCCCAGTTGCGTTTGCGGGTAGCGTCTAGAGAACACTTGCTTTAACGAAATTAACGCGGCAACATCACGGGTGCTCTTTAATAAGTTTATTGTAAGTAACGATTGCAACTAGTTTCTTGGGCATGCTAGGCTGTTCCCAAATGTATGCTCTTTTCAGAATCACCCACGCTATATGCAGCGGATGAAAACATTTGCTCGCAGCTTCTTAGGGCTCCGATGCTTAACAGCCGATATTGGGCAGGGGTTGCTTCCCACTAATCAGAACTGCCTAGCAGACAAAGCTTACTCCAGCAGCACGAATTGTGGGCGTGCCCTTGCCTAGCACGATTTCTTCTCTCCTTCCGGCGCAGCAGCGCCGGCCAGTCGACGATCGCGCGTTCATGTTAAAAAAATTGGAAGGGTGTACTGTGGTGTCGAATTTTGTCAACATGGCGTGCAAAGTGCAAAAGTGAACAACTACCTAGCCCAGTCTGCTGCCTTATGAGCGCCCGTTGGGACAATCTTTGAACACCTTCGTGCAAAACAACGACTCCTCCAGAGTGGTAACAAGGCTTCCCAAGTCTGATCATGAGTATGCGTTATGTGCAGAGGACTGCCACGCCAGGCACAATCGGCGCCTTTTGTCAGATATTTACCCGGTGTGCTCATGCACCCCAGAGGCCGTAGCAATAGGCCGGATCACCGATAACTTTCCCGCAAATGTACCTGAACTATATGCGGCTCATCGGTTTGACGGAAGCCCTGCTGTCAATGACCACCCTCCGAGCTTCTATCCCAGAATCGAGGGGAACCAAACCCGCGACAGATTTTCGTCGCGGCGCCTTTCTCGGTCGCCCCGAGCAGAGCTAACAAGCGCATCTGCCTAATCGAAGTGGCGTTCGTGTACGACGTAGTTACGTGCGTCTATCGCGCCCAGCGACTACCAGCCGAATCTCTGACACACGCGGATCCCAAACGGCAGTCTGAATGCGACACCAGAAGAAAACATGCTTGCGGAGCAGGAGTTCGTCTGCTACGTGCACCTCAATCATAGCGTCCAGCAGCGGTAGTGTTTCTATGAGCCATGGAGGAAGGAAAGAATAGAGGAGAGGCGGTTACGTCGCATTTTTTGAAGCCGGCTCCCCCCTGCTCCCCCTACTAGACCGCCGTCTCGGCGTGCTTGCGCATGCGCAGCAGACACTGGAGCAGACGATTCCGCTGCGCCCAGCGTTACCATTGGCTGCGCTGTCGGCCAAAGACTCTCAGTAGTGTCTGCTAAAACACGTTACTTCCGGCACACTTTTTGAAGTGCGGCTGGTATAGCGAGGGCCTCTCCTGAGTTTTCCTTCCTCCATGCTAGGTGGTGGTGAAAACTTTAATAGACACAATGGAAATTAGGACACGCAGGTCCTTGGGCCCCCTCACGGCCTCACTGAACTCAAACGTTCATGTCCCGGAGGCTCATGACGCTGACAGCCCAAACTACCTACCACTAATCCTACATGCTATGAGCATATACAGGAAAATTAGGCGGCGGTAGAGTTACTGTGCGGCGGCTCACCGCACCACAGCGCAGCGGAGCGGCTGTGCAATGAAATGAAATTGGTTTTGGGGAAAGGAAATGTGCAGTATCTTTCTCACACCTCGGCCGACACCTGAACCGCGCCGTAAGGGAAGGGATAAAGGAGGGACTGAAAGAAGAAAGGAAGAAAGAGGTGCCGCAGTGGAGGGCTCCGGAATAATTTCGACCACCTGAGGATCTTTAACGTGCACTGATTTCGCACAGCACACGGGCGCCTTTGCGTTTCGCCTCCATCGAAACGCTGCCACCACGGTCGGGTTCGAACCCGGGTACTCCAGATCATGAGACAGATACTGCGCCTTTTCCTTTCCGCAAAAACCAGTTATATACTCCAGATCAGTAGCAGACCGCCCTAACCACTGTGCCACAGCGGCGAGTGCGCCAGTAAATGCCACCTATACCAACTGACGCAAACAGCAAATAATATTTATCACAACAGTGAGTCCTTGCAGAAAAATTTTACCGCCAATATTAGACTGTGCTAGAATACTAGCTAGCAGTGCGCCACGGTGGCTAAGTGGTTAGGGCGCTCAGCTACTGATCCGGAGTTCCCGAGGTCGAACCCGACAGCGGCGATTGCGTTTAGATGGAGGCGAAACGCTAAGCCGGCCGTGTGCTGTGTGTGGTGTCAGTGCCCGTTAAAGATCCCCAGGTGGTCGAAATTATTCCGGAGCCCTCCACTACGGCACTTCTTTTAAAGCGAAAGCTTTACTACGCCAGCCAGCGAGCCATTTCGACTCGTCGCGCACTTCAGTCGTATGCCGTATGCAGTGGCTACGAACGACCTTGAGCCGCCGTTGCCTAGCAACGCCGCAGCAGCACTACAACAGATGGCGCCGCCTTCGACGCCGCTGCCGTCGCCGCTCGCTCCACCAGATGTGCTCCGCTGGGGTAGAGGGAGAGGAAGTGTCACCTCGCGGGGGTAATATATATGCGCTTCGCCTCAGTGTATTGTAGTCGTTATGGAGAGCGCAAAAGACACGCGACAACGACAGAACGAAGCGAGGAGACAACGCGCTCAAGAGACGCCAGAAGAACGCGCTGCACGACTCGAAAAGCGTCGTAACGAAGATGCGGCTAGAAGTCGTGCCACGTCCCGGAGTGACTCTTCAACTGCGGAAGAGACCGGTCTGAGTTCTCGAGAGCGTCAGAATGAGACGCTGCGTAGAAGACGTGCCGAGGAAACGAAGCTTTCGCAATTCAACTAGGGTTAACCACAGCTAAAGCACAGCCAAATTTTTTCCTTTCTTCTTTCACTCCCTCCTTTATATCTTCCCTTACGGCGCGGTTCAGGTGTCCGCCGATATGCGAGACAGATACTGCGCCATTTCCTTTCCCCAAAAACCAATTTTCAATTTTACATTGCGAGAGGCACTGTGCGCCCGTCAGTCGCCTCCACCGTCGGCGCTCCGTTCAGCGCCACCAGCGGCCAGTTTTGCGTCCCGAGTGGGATGGCTGCCCATAGCAACACATGTAAACAACAGTTTTCAAAACAGTTTTATAACTTCACAGTACACCTGTGAAGTTTTCCCTTCGAGAATAAAGCCGAGCGCACTCTGTTCTACAGACATTGAAAGGCTGAAAACTAATTTCAAAGGCAGTGAATTTCTAAAATACCGCGATACGTGCGCGTGTGTCACCATTGGCTATAGGGGTACCGGGCGTGAGTTCCATAGAAACATACTTAAACAAAACTTTCCGAGCAATTTTTTTTTTCATTTCACAGTGTACTCATGAACGCAGTTAACAGTTGGCGAGTCTTCTGAAGGAGACTGACAAAGTACGCAACACCATTTAGAACCCATCTTTCTGATAAAACGCCACGACAGATGTGCGTCGTGAAGCCGGACGTACCCCAAATGGAGCTATTAGAGCGAAAGCTTTACTACTCCCTTCCGTACCTTGTTCGGCGTGTGTTTCATAACCATGTGACATCGCCTAACCGCAGCTGTGCCGAAACCGATAAAGAGCGGAAGCTTCGAAAGCAAAGGAAAGGCGCACAACTGGCCCCTAGGGCCGTGGACACCACAGTCGCGCTTTAAGCTTCGTGGCGGTAGTGACAGATGTGCGCTGCATGCGTTGGCATTCACAACGTTGTGGCAGAAACGCGGCACTGAAGCTATAGGCCGTCGACGTCCATTGGCGTTGGTGTTCACAACGTCCTAGACTCCCATGATTTTGAGGAAAGGAAGAGAGCATAATTAACTGGCTCCCTGGGTAAGTGGACACCGCAATCACGCTTTCGGGTACGTGGCGGTGGTGAGAGAGAGGTGTGGACTGCATGCATTGGCGCTGACGCGTTGTGGCAGGCACGCGGCACTGCAGCAATAATAACAATAATTGGTTTTTGGGGAAAGGAAATGGCGCAGTATCTGTCTCATATATCGTTGGACACCTGAACCGCGCCGTAAGGGAAGGGATAAAGGAGGGAGTGAAAGAAGAAAGGTAGAGAGAGGTGCCGTAGTGGAGGGCTCCGGAATAATTTCGACCACCTGGGGATCTTTAACGTGCGCTGACATCGCACAGCACACGGGCGCCTTAGCGTTTTTCCTCCATAAAAACGCAGCCGCCGCGGTCGGGTTCGAACCCGGGAACTCCGGATCAGTAGTCGAGCGCCCTAACCACTGAGCCACCGCGGCGGGGGGGCAGCAATAGGCGGCAGCGTTCATTGCGGGAACAACCTCTCGCGATCAACCATTAATTTAACTGCAACCTGCGAGGATGGCAGGGTCGGCGCGCTGCGTATCCAGTGTGCGGAACGCACTCAACGTTGCAGACGCCAAGCCGCGTCTTGCCCGATACACCACAGCTTTCGTTCTCAAACCAGGTTCAGCAGTACTTAATCCGACCCGCCGCGGTGGCTCAGTGGTTAGGGCGCTCGGCTGCTGATCCGGAGTTCCCGGGTTCGAACCCGACCGCGGCGCCTGCGTTTCGATGGAGGCGAAACGCTAACGCGCCCGTGTGCTGTGCGATGTCAGTGCACGTTAGAGATCCCCAGGAGGTCGAAATTATTCCGGAGCCCTCCACTACGGTACCTTTTTCTTCTTTCACTCCCTCCTTTATTCCTTCCTTTACGGCGCGGTTCAGGTTCCCGCCGATATGTGAGACAGATACTGCGCCATTTCCTTTCCCCAAAAACCAATTTTCATTTCATTTTAGTTAAACCGCAGCTAATTTTTTTTCAGCTGCCAGTACTTTGCAACTAAACCTCTTAGATTGCGCCTGCCGTAGATTGCATGACCGCTCCATTTTTTTGTCAGACACCTTTCCTTATTACTTATTCGCCACTATCACCGATGGGACACCCCTGAGTGACGGGCTTGAATCCATGCTATCCGTTCAGAGGTGAGTGTGTGAGTGGCATGTTGTACTGTGTTGCGGAGCTCAAGTGTAGTCCTCGCTGTTGGTCCTTGCAAAGCGTTGCGATGTAGTGAAGCTTACCAACTGGCGGGCCTGCATGCTCGTGCAGGATTGCTGAACTGTTTTCAAGAATGTTACATTCACTTGACTTTTATATTGCATGTATGTTGTTTAAATGTTTTATATGCTTGAGGAAGGTTATTAATGCGGAAGCATTCCTAGGCTATGTCGACGGGGTCGTGTCAAAAAAGCGTGTCACCTAAATGCGTCCGCAGCAGTTATGGCGTTCTCAGAAGAGATAGCATCAAAGGAATGGTTGTATTCGATAGAGGACGATGTGAGGATGATGGCAAAAAAATTTTATGTCTGTCGGATGATTAGTTAATTAGAGTCATAAAGGTCACAAAGCAGAGAATGGTTGTGAACGTAGCAAATGGTTGTGAAAACAAGTAGGTGGGCGGGAACGAACCATGGCGCCAAATTTCGAAACTAATCGTGGCCCCAAATTTGAAAAGGCGCCCATGTGCTGTGCGATGTCAGTTCACGTTAAAGATCCCCAGGTGGTCTAAATTATTCCGGAGCCCTCCACTACGGCACCTCTTTCTTCCTTTCTTCTTTCACTCCCTCCCTTATCCCTTCCCTTGCGGCGCGGTTCAGGTGTCCAACGATATATGAGACAGATACTGCGCCATTTCCTTTCCCCCCAAAACCAATTAGTAGTAGCTTCAACTTACTCACCTGCTTTTCACCTTCGTGAACCATCGGTGTATGCCTGAACCGCATCCACTCGAATTTTATGTGCTGCAATGGGCTTTCGTGACTTTTTACGTGTTTTGTGCCGGACCCAAACCGCGGCCACAGCGTGCAAGTGGACGGCCTGCGGCTCCGCCATGTCGGAGACGCCGGCCTCGGGAGATGACTCCTCGCCTCGCAACCAAGTGAGCGACGCTCTATGGACGCACAAGAATTTTCGGCAAAGAGAGGCGCAGATGACTAGAAAATCAGGCTCAGAAGGAAATGTGTTTCTGAGGAACAAACGGAAACAATGAAAGCGGCGGACGACGCGAGAGCGACGAAGCTGCTAGCGAAGAAGACACTCAAAGAAGGGAAAACCTCAATTGTCCGGGCTTTCCCGGTATCCAAAGAGTGGGTGAAGATCGTCCTATGACCTCAGGAAGGCATAGAAAAGATAATCAAAGGATACGGGTAGGCGGAGCTCACCGATGTCATCGCTAGAGCCGCAAATATGCACGAAGAGAAAATGCAAGGAGTTCAAATCACGACCAATTCTAAGTATCAAACTATTCTGATCGCTACGGCATCGGAGGAAAGAGCACGAAGGTACCAAGGCATCGTGGCCCTCCAACATAAAGAATAAGGTACATCCCCAGTCACAGCATGCCTTGTGACGCAGGAGAGCTTCGGGAAGGGGATTATCTACGGGATCCCACCGGGCCTCTCGGACCAAGAAATCTTGAACATCCTAAATAGATCAGGAAACCCGGCCATTGCATCAGCTAGACGGCTGGGAGAAAACACAGGCACTATGTTGCTGTGTTTCGTAGAAGACACTGTGCCCTGTACGATCGACTTCAAGGTAACGCCACTCAAGTGCGGACTATTCAAAAAGAAGTACCAGGTGTGCGCCACATGCGGGCAATTCGCGCATAGGGCTGACGTCTGCCCAGATCCCGAGACGCGCAAATGCCGACGATTCGGGATTAAAAAACCCCTACCGTATCATAAGGGCACCCCCAAATGTGCACTCTGTCATGGGCAACACCCCCTTGGGGATAAAAGCTACACCAAGATATACAGGACCCCGTACTTAGTCAAAAGGAAACTCTGGGATAAGAAACTGAGAGACCAAGAGACCGCCCCCAGACAGGAACACATTTTCTAAAGAATAAGTTCGAGACCCTCAGAACCAAGGAAGCAAGCTCCATCTCCTGCTCCCGCAGCCGCTTCAAGTCGAGCACCAGGCCAGGACCAGCCAGCAGTAACGATCGCCATACCGGGGAAAGCGCACGTACGCTACACCCGGGCCGGGACTTGGCGCCGGAACAGGGGCCCGACCACTCAGAACTCCACAGTGAGACAAGGCGGAACTGAGATCACTCATAAGGGACCCGACGGACCCATGGAGCCTCAAGCAGAAGAGTACCTTGGCAGGAGGTAAGGACCTGCAGGTAACTGATCAAGGGAGTCTTTGTGGGTCTGGCAGCGGTATGGCAAACGGTTCTTGCAAACATGTGTGCTTCATCTTGCAGATAGCCGCAAGCATCGCTGGCCCATACTTCCTGAGCAATATTTCTTCTTCAAGCTTCTTTCACGGAAACTGCGCCCTCACTGGCCCTCCATTAAGTTCTTGCTGTCAACCGATAGATGGCAATGCATCCACAGCCTCATCTCCCATCGATCTCGCCTGTCTCGACCGCGCATGGCACAACACCGGAACGTCATCGACACGGACCCGACGGGACATAAAAGCGACGCACCGGCCAGTCCTCTTCAGTGGGTCTGGCAACGGCATGGCAAGCGGTTCTTGCGAACATGTGTGCTACACCTTGCAGGTAGGCCACAATTACGCTTTCAGGTGTTATAGGAGCGATAACCGTTTCTTATCATTGCTGCCAGACCCTCAGCACTTTGTATTTTTTCTTGCGTACTGCATTCCTTAAGAATTTTGTTGCAACTGTCCGGCGATGTCGAGGCTAATCCAGGCCCAGCTCATTGAATTTACTCACGACATAGCTTCCGCATTAAATAACCGCGATCAAATCGATGCAATATTTATAGATTATTTCAAAGCATTTGACATGGTCTGCCATAAAAAGCTTCTTCGTAAACTGCGTACCATATTTAACGGCAATAAGTTACTTGACTGGTTAACCGACTACTTACACTTAAGATCCCAGTTCGTCACTATCATCATGGTCATCGTCAGTCACTGTAACTTCAGGTGTGCCACAAGGATCGGTGCTTGGGCCTCTATAGTTTATAATTTTCATAAATGATGTAGTAAATGTTATTAATGACACCACAGTGAAGTTATGCGTATATGCCGATGACTGCGTGCTTTATCGCAACGTTGCTAACGCCCACGATCAACAGGAACTAAACAAAGTGTTTTCATCGTTCTGTGAATGGAGTAACGCATGGCAAAGTCTTGGCCTTCTCTGACTGGGTGGCAAGAATAATTTTATCGGCATATAAAGGAGGCCACGGAAGAACAGGCGACGAATCTCCAAGTCCCAAAATTAGACAACCACCTCCTTACATCTCATTTAATCCAAGAGAGTAGTGGAGGGCAGGTGGAAAACTCAAAAATGGAACAGAAATCTTAGCTCTATAAGCTGAATAAGAAAATTGCTAAGCTCAATAATAAAATTGAGCAGTACGCAGCCAATCTGTCCGAAAGTCGCTGGGCCGAGGTGTGATGAAATGAGTTTCAACAAGAGCCTTCCCAAGACTGTTGGATACACTGGTATCCCTCCTCGTCCCCCGCACCAGCCACCATCGTGATTTCCACGCGCGCGACACCGGGAATGTGGAGAGAAGGCAATCCTGTGGCTCTGCTGCTTTCCCGAAATTGTCGGGGCGTCACGGCAGCGCGCTGCCTACTTCGGAAAGGGTTCAATGCCTGAGCATGTCAGCAATAATAATAATAATTGGTTTTTTGGGGAAAGGAAATGGCGCAGTATCTGTCTCATATATCGTTGGACACCTGAACCGCGCCGTAAGGGAAGGGATAAGAGAGGGAGTGAAAAAAGAAAGAAAGAATTAGGTGCCGTAGTGGAGGGCTCCGGAATAATTTCGACCACCTGGGGATCTTTAACGTGCACTGACATCGCACAGCACACGGGCGCCCTAGCGTTTTTCCTCCATAAAAACGCAGCCGCCGCGGTCGGGTTCGAACCCGGGAACTCCGGATCAGTAGTCGAGCGCCCTAACCACTGAGCCACCGCGGCGGGTAGCATGTGAGCAACGTTTTGCTCCTCGGGAGACAATGTCCGAGAGGATAAAAGGAAAAACTCGCGGCAGGAAACGCTCTCTCGCTGCCGGACCTGACTTGATTGCCCGAGGAACCCCCTTCGCTGCCCACCGACCCCTGAACCCAACGCCGGTCGATGTCAACGACCTGGTGAGCTACTGAACATCTATTTTACGGATACAACATTCTTCCGCAGTGTGTTTTACCTCGCGTTAGGATAATAAACTATTTCCTAGCGTGCCCTGCCGTTGCCTATTTCGTCCGGACCTGCCGTGGCTGCGACTCTGCGCCACGGGTTGGGGAAACGTGTTGCGTACTTGAATAACGCCTGCGTGTAGCTGGCACGGAAGCTCGCCTTCCCGGCCGGCTGGACGCAGAGTCCCCCTCTACCTAGCTATTCTGGGCCCGAGAATAAGGCCATAGATGCTGCAATTGAATTGGCAGAAATTAGGGCAGTCCTGCAGGATCTCAAAAAGAGATCTGCTCCAGGACCAGACAGTATCACAAACACCATGCTTAAAAATATGGACGATGTTTCCTTACACTTCATTTGCGAAGTATTGAATAAAATTTGGGAAGGGGCCGAAATCCCAGAGGAGTGGAAAATCTCCCAATTGGTCCTTATTCCTAAACCGGGCAAGAAACTTTACTATCCAGCATGAGGCCGATATCTCTCACCTCTTGTCTGGAAAGCTCATGGAAAAAGTGGTCCAACTCAGAATCTCTCGACATATGGAAACCAAGGAACTCTGGCCAGTGGAGATGCTAGAGTACAGGCTGGGATTAAGCGCCCAGGATGTCAAATTAAAGCACGACATCCTGGACACTCCCGAGGACGATACATCATGTAGAGCCATCCTGCTGCTTTATCTCACTAAGGCTTTTGATAATGTTGAACACAGAGCGGTTCTCGAAGGCCTCAACTCGGTTGGAGTGGGAAGCAAGTGATTCAACTATGTCAAAAATCTCCTCGCCTGCAGGAAAACTGAAGTTAGCTTCGTGGTACTCAAGTCCGAGCCCATCAGTACCGAGGGAGAGGGACGCCCCAGGGATCTGTCCTCTCCCCGGTACTTCTCAATGTTGCAATGAAAGATCTCTCGTCCCAGCTGAATTCGACAGAAGGCATCAAACATGGCATCTATTCAGACGACATCGCAATCTGGACCGAAGGAGGCTCCAGCGCCGATATTTCGAATAGGCTGCAGGAAGCGGCGTATATGGTTGAGAGCTACGCCCTAGATAGAGGACTATCTTGCTCTGCTCAGAAATTTGAACTGTTCTCAATGTGCTGCAAAGCACAACTAACCCGATAATCCCGCCTACCGCACCTAAACAAACCAGTGGAGGTATACGTGGGAGGGAGTAAGGTACCGAGTCAGCACCGTCAGGATCCTGGGGTATTTCCTACAGCATAACAGGAAAAACACCACCATCCTTAAAAAGATTCAGACGTATATCGACCAGGTAAGGGGGATATTCAGGCGAATCTCCCTCAGGAACAAAGGCCTCAGAGAACACTGCCTAATAAGGCTGGTTCGAGCCTTCATAACAGCACGATAGCTTATGCCACCCCCTTTCTCAATCTCAATCCCGGCGAAGCGGAGAAGTTTGAGATAATGGTCAGAACGTCATTCGGAAGGGCTTTAGGGGGCATCCTCCTCGACAGAGAAGCTTCTATGGGAATGCATAATACCTGGGAAGAGATTGCCAAAAGAGGCAGGGGAGGGGGGGGGGGGGGCGAAGATCTGGCTGCTCAACTCCACTGTAGCGGGCCGAAAAATACTACAGAAATTATGGCTTCCGTCAGGAAAACCACCCTCTGTTGCTGAACCCCTGCAGCTTGAGACGCGGAAACTATTCAAAATTGCACCAATTCCTAAGAATATGCACCCGATCCATGGCAAGGAACGAATGGGGCATAGAACAAAATTTATTCAAAGCAAACTAATGAAATACCCTTCTGAGGAATCAGCCTATTGCGATGCTGCCTGCGGGCTAGAAGGGGCCGCGGCCAAAGCAGTGGTAGATGGTAATCACTCCCAGAAGGTAATTGGATCCGTTAATGCGCGTAACGCTTTAATAGCTGAAGAGGCTGCGATAGCGATAGCATGTACAAGTACAAGAGCCAAAATTATTCTCTCAGATAATAAGGCGGCTGTTAGGAACTTCGGCAAAGCCCTAATTTCCAAGTAGGTGGCCAGTCTACTGAGGAAGCACCCGCTAAACCGGGAGGTTTCAGTCACCTGGGTTCCAGCTCATCAGGGTCTACCAGCAGTGAGGCTGTCCATCGCCTCGCTCGAGATGTATAGACCCGAGCGGCCGTAGAGTCCCCGCTACCCGGAGACAAAGACCCCCTCATCCCCTACAAGGAGCTCTCTGAGACTCCTAGACTGGGCACAGGGATCTAGCTACCACCAGATAGGTTCCTAACACCCTCGGAATGCACGGCCTGGCGAAAAATTCCGGCCAATCGCTTCTTCCCTTATGTTACTCTGCATAATGAGCTTACAGGCGACCCAGAGGCTTGCAGTCTGTGCAACGTGCCCCTGAGTCAAAATCATCTAATCTGGCAATGCCCCGAATCTCCGGGAGCTAAACAGACTGATCCCCTTGATCAACATCGACCCTCGCAACCAATAGAGGCAGTCAACCAATCGATAACTAATCAACGAGTCGATAAAACAAAGAGGGGCAAAGGGTGTCGAGGAGTCGTCAATGCTTTCGAATTCCTCTAATGCGGGTTGCCGCAGTGATCTCTAAATTTTCTGACGTCTATTCGTAACCAGAGGTGGGCAAATGCCCTCATTTTTACTTTTCTTCCCTCGCCCTCGCATCGTCGGCCCTCCCTCACCCTCACCCTCATATTGAAAAGTTATCCGGCCCTCCCTCACCCTCATTTCAAAAAGTTTGTTGGCCTTCCCTCGCCCTCGCATTGTCGGCCCTCCCTCACCCTCGCCCTCATTTTGAAAAGTTATCCGTCCTCCCTCACCCTCATTTCGAAAAGTTTGTTGGCCTCCCTCGCCCTCGCATTGTCGGCCCTCCCTCACCCTCGCCCTCATATTGAAAAGTTATCCGTCCTCCCTCACCCTCATTTCGAAAAGTTTGTTGGCCTTCCCTCGCCCTCGCATTGTCGGCCCTCCCTCACCCTCGCCCTCATTTTGAAAAGTTATCCGTCCTCCCTCACCCTCATTTCGAAAAGTTTGTTGGCCTTCCCTCGCCCTCGCATTGTCGGCCCTCCCTCACCCTCGCCCTCATTTTGAAAAGTTATCCGTCCTCCCTCACCCTCATTTCGAAAAGTTTGTTGGCCTCCCTCGCCCTCGCATTGTCGGCCCTCCCTCACCCTCGCCCTCATTTTGAAAAGTTATCCGTCCTCCCTCACCCTCATTTCGAAAAGTTTGTTGGCCTTCCCTCGCCCTCGCATTGTCGGCCCTCCCTCACCCTCGCCCTCATTTTGAAAAGTTATCCGGCACTCCCTCACCCTCACTTAGAAAAGTTTGTTGGCCTTCCCTCAACCTCGCATCGTCGGCCCTCCCTCACCCTCGCCCTCATATTGAAAAGTTATCCGTCCTCCCTCACCCTAATTTCGAAAAGTTCGTTAGCCTTCCCTCGCCCTCGCATTGTCGGCCCTCCCTCACCCTCGCCCTCACTTTGAAAAGTTATCCGGCCCTCCCTCACCCTCACCTAGAAAAGTTTGTTGGCCTTCCCTCAACCTCGCATCGTCGGCCCTCCCTCACCCTCGCCCTCATATTGAAAAGTTATCCGTCCTCCCTCACCCTCATTTCGAAAAGTTTGTTGGCCTTCCCTCGCCCTCGCATTGTCGGCCCTCCCTCACCCTCGCCCTCATTTTGAAAAGTTATCTGGCCCTCCCTCACCCTCACCTAGAAAAGTTTGTTGGCCTTCCCTCAACCTCGCATCGTCGGCCCTCCCTCACCCTCACTAAGTCATATTAAAATTCGAGTTATATTTTCTAGTCGGCAACTTCTAGCAGTATTACTGAGTAATGTACATACAAGACAAGCCGTGACGGACGACAGGCTAGATGCTTATACTGGTGTGTGTGTGTGTGTGTGTGTGTGTGTGTGTGTGTGTGTGTGTGTGTGTGTGTGTGTGTGTGTGTGTGTGTGTGTGTGTGTGTGTGTGTGTGTGTGTGTGTGTGTGTGTGTGTGTGTGTGTGTGTGTGTGTGTGTGTGTGTGTGTGTGTGTGTGTGTGTGTGTGTGTGTGTGTGTGAGAGAGAGAGAGAGAGAGCTGTCTGAGCTAATACGTGAGATAAAACCGAAACAGTTACGAGTTGAGCTCTAAAGTATCACACTGCCTTTACTTCTGGCACGCACTGCATGCATACATGTGTTCTGCACTTCTAACATTTAATTGTTATCTATATTTATTTTCCTTCTACTGAAATCCCCACTGGAGATTTTAGCATGGTGTGATACGGATAAGTAAACACAACGTAATAACGCAGGCAATGAACACAACAACAAAGTAGAATAACTAGCTTGAAAATTTTGGAAAATAAGCATAGACAGCACATTTTAAAAAATACTGCAAAGAAATGTCGACATATGATGATTTTGAAACTTGGTCATTGGTTAGGACATTCCATTGAAATACTGTTCGTGGAAAGAAAGAATACTTAAAACAGTTATTATGCGTAGTAAATGGCGTTACTGTGCCTCTATGTCTTTGCTTAGTGGCGTAACCAGATGAAAAAGAAATTATTTTCGTGAGATCTGTCTTATACCCCTGTTACACGGGCGTTTTCAACGGCAGTTCAGTTGATTCTCAGTTGAACTGAACGGCAGTTAGCGGTGTTACACGGCAGTGCTAACTGCCGTTGAAATCTCAACGGCAGTTGAGTTCGACTGAGATCGGGGATCCCAGTTGAACGGCCAACTGACAAGATGGCGACCTACAGACCGAAAACCTTGCCCTCTTACTGGATTGTCTTGGCTCAGTGTGCTTCGAACCCGCAAATTTCTACCGCAAAGCAAAAAGTACACAAAAATAATTGTCACTATAGTAAAGAATATATACACTACGATCATTTACAACAAGAAAAAATGCACACACTGCTTTTTTTCTTATTTAAACTTCGCTCTAGACGCGAGGACATGTGGTTAGAGTGCTAACTGAACTGAACGCGAAGTGCACGTGTAACAGCTGGCGATTCCAGTTGAGTTCAACGGCAGTTGAAATCCTCAACTGGCGGTTAACTGAACTGTCGTTGAAAACGCCCGTGTAACACGGGTATTATAGTGGCCGCTAATAAGTTGAAAGAGGAATTTTAGTCATGGCACACGATTTCTTTGCGTTAATGGCGGCAAGTCCGCTTTAGTAACGAGTTCTGTCACTGACGTACGTCCAAATCCATTTCTATCTTATTAGTGTAAGTTTTAGTGAAATGATCCCAAATAACGCATTTCATAGTCTAGTATCGGCAGAAATACGGTTTTGTGTGCGAGCAGTCGGACGAAAGGTCTTTAGTGATCAAGAGTCCAAGATAATTATAATGTATATAGAGATAAGCTCAAGAAAAGATCCGATAGGATGAATATTTAGGTTTCTTATCCAAAGCAGCGTCTGCAGTAGTGAGCAGTACAGCTTTGTGGTCCGATATTTCATCTACTATCTGGCCATTTGTTTTGACAGTAACTGATCCGCTAGCAAAAAAGAGGTCAAGCATTGATTTATAATTGCCCTGAATAATGGTACTTTCTTATACAATTTGCAATAAGTAGAAGGCAAAAACCAATATCTAACATAGCTTAACCTTGGAGGTCATGCTTTTTAATTGAAAAATTTGAGCAGTCAATTCAGGCAAATTAAAATATCCGGACAGTATAATACGGTTATCGGGTTTAACATTCGTGCACAAATATTGTCTCAGTTTGACGAGTTGGGGGGGGGGGGGGGGGGGGCTGTACATTGCTCCAATAATATATCTAACGTTTCCATAATAGTACGTTGTGCAAAAAATGCACTCTACATTGGATACATCAGGCATTAGTAAAAGTCGCAGAGATGATTTAAACCGAATGTTAACACCGCGTCTACCATCACAATCCCTTCGGTACGAACTGTAGCCACTGGTAACAAACTCACAGTCAAACACTATTGTTAAGCCAAGTTTCTGTCAAAACCGCTATTTCAGGGTCATACAAAAGCAGAAGAGCCTCCAACTCAGTTGTCTTGTTTAGGACACTTCTGTAATTAACATTTAGTATTTTCGGGGTCTGAGATCCCTTAAACCGGAGTCACTTAGGTTTCTATCTATCAACGCTTAGCTTATCATAGATTAGCTTTAAAGCTTAGCTCCCTCTTTCCTCTCTTCTCCAGAGCTTTTCCACAGTTATTTCCGTATTTCGATGAAGTCCTCAGCTAATGATTTTGAGCTTTTTTGGTGTTTGGATTTTGAGCTTATTTTGGTGTTTTTGTATTAATGGCTTGATCGTAATATTGACATTTTTTCACGGAAGTCGAGGAGTTTCAAAATGACTGGTCGCGCCTTATTTATTTCCTTTACCGTACCGCCCCCCCCCCCCTCTTGGCATCTTTCGACACACTCACTGTTACACCTAGTTGTTCCAGAAAAACACCATCGATTACTTCCTTTCCCAGTTCCTCGCTAGTCTCCTCGCTAAGCTCTTTTATTCAGTAAATGATCAGGTTATTTCCCCTGCCTCTCTTTTCTATCTCTATCTGGTTCCTAACTGTACTAAGCTGCTCCTGAAGTCCCGATATTGCCGATTCCATCTCTTTTACCTTCGTGGCTAAGACATTTACTGTTTCTCAATTCCATCAATTCGCTCATTTAAACCGGAAAGTTTATTCTCAGTTATGTTTTGAGACGCCTGCAGGCCGTTCATTGTTGAATTAATCTTTCTCTAGCCTTGTAGCATTTCCGATACCATTTGTTTTTCAATGGGGCTAGGATTTGTTTCAACACCGCCAAAAGACAACAGATCGTTTTATAATGCAATCACACAAGGAAGGAAGCGCTGAACGCAAAGTGGGCAGGGCAGCAGCACTACAAAGCGATCGTCACTCCTGTAGCAATGTGCAGATTTGGATTCACTAACCTGGATAGCAAAGCAAAAAGGATTGCTTAGCATGTGGCCTCGTTTGCTTGCTTCCATGCCCAGTGTGCTCTAAATGGACTGCTGAAATGAGTCAGCGCGTTGTTGTGTGTGTGTACAAAACTAAGGTACGCCAAGAGTATTCTCGCCATGGATGTCGATGCCGAACACAAAACCTGGGATGTCATCCTGCCTTTCGCCGTCTTCGCCTACAACACCGCAGTACTGGAGACCACCCAGATGACGCCTTTTAAGCTCGTCCATGGCAGGGAGGCCACGACCACGCTAGACGCCATGCTGCCCAACGTTACAAAAGAAGAGAACGTCGACGTTGCCGCCTACCTTCAACGCGCAGAAGCAGCTCGAAGGCTTGCCCGGTTACAGATTAAAGATCAGCAGCGGTCCGACGCCAGACGCTACAACCTACGAAGACGCAACGCGGAATACAAGCCAGGTGACCAAGTCTGGGTGGGGACGCCCATTCGCCGCCGTGGATTGAGTGAAAAGCTTTTGCGCCGCTATTTCGGCCCGTACAAGGTTCTTGGTCTGCTAGGTGAACTGGATTATGAAGTCATCCCCGACGCAATGACTGCATCCCAGCGACGCCGCGTACGACCAGAAGTTGTCCATGTAGTCCGTCTGAAGCCGTATTATGCGCGCTAAAGGCCGCTGCATTTCCATGCATTATTTTCGCAATTAAGATCCATATTTTTTTATTACTAGTCGCATTATTTGTTTTAATGCATCGGGTCGATGCTTCTTTGAGAGGGGAGTAATGCCGCGAATATTTGCAGTGTTTGTTCGTTTTTCAAATCTGCTGCCACACCATTTTATCGCTTTGTTTGCGACGCAAGACGCGTCTAGATTTATCTCGATTGATCGCAGCCAGGCAGAGCTGATTCTACGTTGTTCCGGAATGTTCTAGTAACTTTGCATGCTTTATCTCGAAAGTTCGCTATCAGCTTTAAATTGAGCACGACCGGCAGCGGCGGGCATTCGGTTCGACGCCGCCGAGCACGCTTGTCGCTTCGCCGCCTCCGAGTGTTTCAGTCCATTTTGGGTGCAAGTCAGCCCAATAAACTGTTTTCTTTTAGAAGACCCTTTTGTCCATCTTCATCGCTGCTTCGACTGCCGTCACCACTACGTGACAATATGGCAGTCAGTGGTGCTCATGGCAAGTCTAAGGTACTGTGTCTGAAGATGTGCGTCAACTAGTTCCTGAATGGTGTTATGCATGCCTACTGCAAGAAGTTTGGCTGTGCTAGTGCTACGAGGTAGGTTTAGGGCTGCCTTAGTCGCAAGGCGGATCATTGCGTTCACGCGTTCGGTTTCCGTGCGGTTGAATTTGAGATATGGGGTTGCGTATAGAATGCGGCTAAGCGTAAATGCATGCACTACTTGAATTTACAATGAACGTTTCTTCTAAAACTCGCGTCCAGCAAACTTTTGTCTCCGATAATACTTTCCTACGAAAGCGAACCTGGGTGAGTTGGCTGCATTTATCATTATATCCTTTTTTTATAGGGTTTAACGACCCAAAGCGACTCAGGCTATAAGAGGCCCCGTTGTGGAGGACTCCGGATAATTTACACCACCTGGAATTCTTTAACGTGCACTGACATCGCACAGCGTATACGGGCCTCTAACATTTCGCCTCCATCGAAATGCGACCGCCATGGCCAAGATCAAACCGGCGTCTTTCGGATCAGCATCACGAGCTGTGTGTGGTAGTAATTTTGCTCTTCTTGTTTCTTTCACATCTTCCGTCGTTCTGCGGCGCTAAAGGAATACACGGGGGTCAATGAGGTAAAAAAAGCAAAAAATGCGACGAGGATGGGATTCGAACCCACGCAGGCAGAGCCCAGTGGAATAGCAATCCACCGCCTTAACCACTCGGCCACCTCGTCACCACATCTGCTAATTTTTGGAGGTGCAAATTAAGCCTTCTGGCTTCCACATAAAGAATTTTTATCAATGTTTATTTTTGCGTACATTGCGAACTCACAGCTTTTTCTGAAAGTACGCTCTGCCTGACACTTATTTCTTCATTTCAGGTGAATTTGGTATGCACTGGCGCACAGCCGCACCGCGGCGCTGTGGTGCGCCGCCGCCGGCCGCCATGATTGAAGTGCACCTAGCAGACGAACTCCGACCCGCAAGCGTGTTTTCTTCGCGTGTCGCATTCAGACTGCCGCTTGAAATCCGCGTACATCGCAGATTCGACCGGTTGTCGCTGGGCGTGACAGACGCACGTGACTACGTCGTAAACGAACGCCACTTCGATTGGGCAGCTGCGCTTGTCGAACCTATCGAGGAAACCAGCGCAGCGTCGAAAGGTGGTTGCGGGTTTGGTTCCCCTTCATCTGGGATAGAAGCTCGGATATTGGTCATTGACAGCAGCGCTTCCGTACAACCGAAGTCGGATGTAGTTCAGGCAAATTAGCGGGGAAGAGAACGGTGACTCAGCGCCACTCAGTAGCTGCGGGGCGTCTGCGGGGCTCTTTCTTTACTGGATTTCGTATACCTCCGCAGAGCTGTTGATTTCCAAGCTGTACTACATCTTTTTTTTTTGGACGAAGTGCGAAATTTTTGGACGAAGTGCATCCTAAACAAGCTCAGAATGGCCACCAAATTAAGTTTGCTGCGGCGGCTGCCTTTGGATGGAGGCAAAACGCTAAGGCGCCCGTATGCTGTGCGATGTCAGTGCACGTTAAAAAGCCCCAAGTGGTCGAAATTATTCCGGAGCCCTCCACTACGGCATCTCTTCTTCCTTTATTTTTCCACTCCCTCCTTTATTCCTTCCCTTACGGCGCTGTTCAGGTGCCCGCCGAGATGTGAGACAGATACAGCGCCATTTCCTTTCCCGAAAAACCGTTTTCATTTTAATTTTTCAATGTTGAATTAAAGAATGTGACCGTGTGCTTTCTTTGATCTTGAAATGAATTCTTGGGGCATGTGCTTCGTTTTTCGGTGCAGCCGTGGCCACCAAAGTGGCGTCTTTATATCGTGGACGATGTGAGCTGTGCGTTTGCATCGGGGTGATACTGCAAGCTCGCGAGCTGGCGCTGCAACCTCGATCCCTACCAAAACAGCTCACTAATGTTAGCGCTGTGTTGCCAGATGACGGCACGAAAAAGAGACACGACAGTGACAAGCGTGGACTACCAAGTGCCAGCTAGCATGTACACCCTTCCAATTTTTTAACATGAACGCGGGAGCGTCGACTGGTGGTGGTTGTGGTGGTGGTTCATGCTATGAGGTATTCTGGGGAGGGGGATACTGGTCCCGATGTATGTTGGCCCTTTGGGCATCGCTCTTGGGGGCCAGGTGAGGGGGAAATGGATGAGACGTCTCTACCGAAGGGGACGTCTCTACCGATTGAGGAAATCAGTAGAGGGAACGCGCATGCGCGCCGATCATGCCGCTGTAGCTAGCGTCGTCTGCTTGGCTGTTCTGTTTCGTGCGAAGCAACCCCTGTAAAGCAAGTTTTACGACTGAGTTCCGAGAGCGCTTGTTTCGTGTTCTATCTGCTGCGTGTGTCTGTGGCTGTGGCCTGGCGCAAACGCGTAGCGTTCCAAGGACGACTCTAGGCCCCGGTTGCATTTGCGGGTAGCGACTCGAGAGCACTTGCTTTAACGAAATTAACACGGCAAAATCGAGGCTCCTCTTCAATCAGTTTATTGTAAGTAACGATTGCAACTAGTTTCTTGGGCATGCTAGGCTGTTCCCAAATGTATGCTCTTTTCAGAATCATCCACGCTATATGCAGCGGATGAAAACATTTGTTTGCAGCTTCTTAGGGCTCCGATGCTTAACAGCCGATGATGGGCAGGGGTTGCTTCCCACTAATCAGAACTGCCTAGCAGACAAAGCTTACTCCAGCAGCACGAATTGTGGGCGTGCCCTTGCCTCGCACGTTTTCTCCTCTCCTTCTTCCGGCGCAGCAGCCCCGGCCAGTCGACGCTCGCGCGTTCATGTTAAAAAATTTTAAGCGTGTACTGTAGTGTGGAATTTTGTCAACATGGCGTGCACAGTGCAAAAGTGAACAACTACCTAGCCCAGTTTGCTGCCTTATGAGCGCCCGTTGTGACAATCTTTGACCACCTTCGTGCAAAACAACGACTCCTCCAGAGTGGTAACAAGGCTTCCCAAGTCTGGTCATGAGTATGCGTTGTGTGCAGAGGACACCACGCAAGGCATAATCGGCGCCTTTGGTCAGATATTTACCCGATGTGCTCATGCTCCCCAGAGGCCGTAGCGAGAGGCCGGACCACCGATAACTTCCCCGCGAATGTACCTGAACTATATGCGGCTCAACGGTTGGACGGAAGCCATGCTGCCAATGACCACTATCCGAGCTTCTATCCCAGAATCAAAGGGAACCAAACCCGCGACCGATTTCGTCGCGGCGCCTTTCTCGGTCGGCTCGAGCAGAGCTAACAAGCGCATCTGCCCAATCGAAGTGGCGTTCGTTTACGATGTAGTTACGTGCGGCTATCGCACCCAGCGACTACCAGCCGAATCTCTGACGCACGCGGATCCCAAACGGCAGTCTTAATGCGACACCAAGAGAAAACATGCTTGCGGAGCAGGAGTTCGTCTGCTACGTGCACCTCAATCATGGCGGCCAGCGGCGGTAGTGTTCCTATGAGCCATTGAGGAAGCAAAGAATAGAGGAGAGGCGGTTACGTCGAATTTTTTGAAGCCGGCTCCCCCTGCTCCGCCTACTAAACCGCCATCTCGGCGAGCTTGCGCATGCGCAGCAGACATTGTAGCAGGCGACGACGATGCGCCCCGCGTTACCATTGGCTGCGCCGTCGGCCAGACTCCCAGTAGTGTCTGCGAAAACACGTTACTTCCGGCACACTTTTTGAAGTGCAGCTCGAATAGCGAGGGCCTCTCCTGAGTTTTCCTTACTCCATGCTAGGTGGTGGTGAAAACTTTAATGGGTACAGGGGAAATTAGGACACGCAGGCCCTTGGGCCCCCGCACGGCCCCACTGAACTCAAACGTTCATGTCCCGGAGGCTCAAGACGCTGGCAGCCCACCCCACCTACCACGAATCCTCCATGTTATGAGCATATACAGGAACATTAGGCGGCGGTAGAGTTACTGTGCGGCGGCGCACCGCACCACAGCGCCGCGGCGCGGTTGTGAAATGAAATAAAATTGGTTTTGGGGGAAAGGAAATGTCGCAGTATCTCTCTCACACCTCTGCCGACACCTGAACCGCGATGTAAGAGAAGGGATAAAGGAGGGACTGAAAGAAGAAAGGAAGAAGTGCCGTAGTGGAGGGCTCCGGAATAATTTCGACCACCTTAGGATCTTCAACCTGCGCTGACATCGCACAGCACATGGGCCCCTTTGCGTTTCGCCTCCATCGAAACGCTGCCGCCGTGGTCGGGTTCGAACCCGGGTACTCCAGATCAGTAGCCGACCGCCCTAACCACTGTGCCACAGCGGCGAGTGCGCCAGTGAATGCCACCTATACCAACTGACGAAAACAGCAAATAATATTTATCGCAACAGTGAGTTCTTGCAGAAAAATTTTACCGCCAATATTAGACTGTGCTGGAATACTAGCTACCAGTGCGCCACGGTGGCTCAGTGGTTAGGGCGCTCGGCTACTGATCCGGAGTTCCCGGGTTCGAACCCGCAGCGGCGGCTGCGTTTCGATGGAGGCGAAACGCTAAGCCGGCCGTGTGCTGTGTGCGATGTCAGTGTCCGTTAAAGATCCCCAGGTGGTCGAAATTATTCTGAAGCCCTCCACTACGGCACTTCTTTTAAAGCGAAAGCTTTACTACGCTAGCCAGCCAGCAATTTCGGCTCGTCGCGTACTTCAGCCGTATGCCGTATGCGGTGGCTACGAACGACCTTGAGCCGCCGTTTCCTAGCAACGCCGCAGCCGCGCTCCAACAGATGGCGCCGCCGTCGACGCCGCTGTCGTCGCCGCTCGCTCCACCAGATGTGCTCCGCTGGGGTAGAGGGAGAGGAGGTGTCGTCTCGCGGGCGTTATATGCGCTTCGCCTCAGTGTATTGTAGTCGTTATGGAGAGTGCAAAAGACACGCGACAACGACAGAACGAAGCGGAGACAACGCGCTCAAGAAACGCCAGAAGAACGCGCCGCACGACTCGAAAAGCGTCGTAACGAAGATGCGGCTAGAAGTCGTGCCACATCCCGGAGTGACTCTTCAACTGCGGAAGAGACCGGTTTGAGTTCTCGAGAGCGTCGGAATGAGACGCTGTGTAGACGACGTGCCGAGGAAACGAAGCTTTCGCAATTCAACTAAGGTTAACCAGAGCTAAACCACAGCCAATTTTTTTCATTTCTTCGTTCACTCCCTCCTTGATCTCTTCCCTTACGGCGCAGTTCAGGTGTCCGCCGATATGTGAGACAGGTACTGCGCCATATCCTTTCCCCGAAAACCGATTTTCAATTTTCTATTGCGAGAGGCACTGTGCGCCCGTCAGGCGCCTCCACCGTCGGCGCTGCGTTCAGCGCCACCAGCGGCCAGTTTTGCGTCCCGAGTGGGGTGGCTGCCTATAGCAACACATGTAAACAACAGTTTTCAAAACAGTTTTATAACTTCACAGTACACCTGTGAAGTTTTCCCTTCGTGAATAAAGCCGAGCGCACTCTAGAACAGACATTGAAAGGCTGAAAACTAATTTCAAAGGCAGTGAATTTCTAAAATACCGCGATACGTGCGCGTGTGTCACCATTGGCTATAGGGGTACCGGGCGTGAGTTCCATAGAAACATACTCGAATAAAACTTTCCGAGCAATTTTTTTTTCATTTCACAGTGTACTCATGAACACACTTAACAGTTGGCGAGTGTTTTGAAGGAGACTGGCAAAGTACGCAACGCTATTTAGAACCTATCTTTCTGATGAAACGCCACGACAGATCTGCGTCGTGAAGCCGGACGTACCCCAAATGGAGCTATTAGAGCGAAAGCTTTACTACTCCCTTCCGTACCTTGTTCGGCGTGTGTTTCATAACCATGTGACATCACCGCAGCTGTGCCGAAACCGATAAAGAGCGGAAGCTTCGAAAGCAAAGGAAAGGCGCATAACTGGCCCCTAGGGCCGTGGACACCTCAGTCGCGCTTTAAGCTACGTGGCGGTAGTGACAGATGTGCGCTGCATGCGCTGGCATTGACAACGTTGTGGCAGAAACGCGGCACTGAAGCTATAGGCCGTCGACGTCCATTGGCGTTGGTGTTCACAACGTCCTAGACTCCCATGATTTTGAGGAAAGGAAGAGAGCATAATTAACTGGCTCCCTGGGTAAGTGGACACCGCAATCACGCTTTCGGGTACGTGGCGGTGGTGAGAGAGAGGTGTGGACTGCATGCATTGGCGCTGACGCGTTGTGGCAGGCACGCGGCACTGCAGCAATAATAACAATAATTGGTTTTGGGGGAAAGGAAATGGCGCAGTATCTGTCTCATATATCGTTGGACACCTGAACCGCGCCGTAAGGGAAGGGATAAAGGAGGGAGTGAAAGAAGAAAGGTAGAGAGAGGTGCCGTAGTGGAGGGCTCCGGAATAATTTCGACCACCTGGGGATCTTTAACGTGCGCTGACATCGCACAGCACACGGGCGCCTTAGCGTTTTTCCTCCATAAAAACGCAGCCGCCGCGGTCGGGTTCGAACCCGGGAACTCCGGATCAGTAGTCGAGCGCCCTAACCACTGAGCCACCGCGGCGGGGGGCAGCAATAGGCGGCAGCGTTCATTGCGGGAACAACCTCTCGCGATCAACCATTAATTTAACTGCAACCTGCGAGGATGGCAGGGTCGGCGCGCTGCCTATCCAGTGTGCGGAACGCACTCAACGTTGCAGACGCCAAGCCGCGTCTTGCCCGATACACCACAGATTTCGTTCTCAAACCAGGTTCAGCAGTAGTTAATCCGACCCGCCGCGGTGGCTCAGTGGTTAGGGCGCTCGGCTGCTGATCCGGAGTTCCCGGGTTCGAACCCGACCGCGGCGCCTGCGTTTCGATGGAGGCGAAACGCTAACGCGCCCGTGTGCTGTGCGATGTCAGTGCACGTTAGAGATCCCCAGGAGGTCGAAATTATTCCGGAGCCCTCCACTACGGTACCTTTTTCTTCTTTCACTCCCTCCTTTATTCCTTCCTTTACGGCGCGGTTCAGGTTCCCGCCGATATGTGAGACAGATACTGCGCCATTTCCTTTCCCCAAAAACCAATTTTCATTTCATTTTAGTTAAACCGCAGCTATTTTTTTTTCAGCTGCCAGTACTTTGCAACTAAACCTCTTAGATTGCGCCTGCCGTAGATTGCATGACCGCTCCATTTTTTTGTCAGACACCTTTCCTTATTACTTATTCGCCACTATCACCGATGGGACACCCCTCAGTGACGGGCTTGAATCCATGCTATCCGTTCAGAGGTGAGTGTGTGAGTGGCATGTTGTACTGTGTTGCGGAGCTCAAGTGTAGTCCTCGCTGTTGGTCCTTGCAAAGCGTTGCGATGTAGTGAAGCTTACCAACTGGCGGGCCTGCATGCTCGTGCAGGATTGCTGAACTGTTTTCAAGAATGTTACATTCACTTGACTTTTATATTGCATGTATGTTGTTTAAATGTTTTATATGCTTGAGCAAGGTTATTAATGCGGAAGCATTCCTAGGCTATGTCGACGGGGTCGTGTCACCAAAGCGTGTCACCTAAATGCGTCCGCAGCAGTTATGGCGTTCTCAGAAGAGATAGCATCAAAGGAATGGTTGTATTCGATAGAGGACGATGTGAGGATGATGGCAAAAAAATTTTATGTCTGTCGGATGATTAGTTAATTAGAGTCATAAAGGTCACAAAGCAGAGAATGGTTGTGAACGTAGCGAATGGTTGTGAAAACAAGTGTGTGGGCGGGAACGAACCATGGCGCCAAATTTCGAAACTAATCGTGGCCCCAAATTTGAAAAGGCGCCCATGTGCTGTGCGATGTCAGTTCACGTTAAAGATCCTCAGGTGGTCTAAATTATTCCGGAGCCCTCCACTACGGCACCTCTTTCTTCCTTTCTTCTTTCACTCCCTCCCTTATCCCTTCCCTTGCGGCGCGGTTCAGGTGTCCAACGATATATGAGACAGATACTGCGCCATTTCCTTTCCCCCCAAAACCAATTAGTAGTAGCTTCAACTTACTCACCTGCTTTTCACCTTCGTGAACCATCGGTGTATGCCTGAACCGCATCCACTCTAATTTTATGTGCTGCAATGGGCTTTCGTGACTTTTTACGTGTTTTGTGCCGGACCCAAACCGCGGCCACAGCGTGCAAGTGGACGGCCTGCGGCTCCGCCATGTCGGAGACGCTGGCATCGGGAGATGACTCCTCGCCTCGCAACCAAGTGAGCGACGCTCCTATGGACGCACAAGAATTTTCGGCAAAGAGAGGCGCAGATGACTAGAAAATCAGGCTCAGAAGGAAATGTGTTTCTGAGGAACAAACGGAAACAATGAAAGCGGCGGACGACGCGAGAGCGACGAAGCTGCTAGCGAAGAAGACACTCAAAGAAGGGAAAACCTCAATTGTCCGGGCTTTCCCGGTATCCAAAGAGTGGGTGAAGATCGTCCTATGACCTCAGGAAGGCATAGAAAAGATAATCAAAGGATACGGGTAGGCGGAGCTCACCGATGTCATCGCTAGAGCCGCAAATATGCACGAAGAGAAAATGCAAGGAGTTCAAATCACGACCAATTCTAAGTATCAAACTATTCTGATCGCTACGGCATCGGAGGAAAGAGCACGAAGGTACCAAGGCACCGTGGCCCTCCAACATAAAGAATAAGGTACATCCCCAGTCACAGCATGCCTTGTGACGCAGGAGAGCTTCGGGAAGGGGATTATCTACGGGATCCCACCGGGCCTCTCGGACCAAGAAATCTTGAACATCCTAAATAGATCAGGAAACCCGGCCATTGCATCAGCTAGACGGCTGGGAGAAAACACAGGCACTATGCTGCTGTGTTTCGTAGAAGACACAGTGCCCTGTACGATCGACTTCAAGGTAACGCCACTCAAGTGCGGACTATTCAAAAAGAAGTACCAGGTGTGCGCCACATGCGGGCAATTCGCGCATAGGGCTGACGTCTGCCCAGATCCCGAGACGCGCAAATGCCGACGATTCGGGATTAAAAAACCCCTACCGTATCATAAGGGCACCCCCAAATGTGCACTCTGTCATGGGCAACACCCCCTTGGGGATAAAAGCTACACCAAGATATACAGGACCCCGTACTTAGTCAAAAGGAAACTCTGGGATAAGAAACTGAGAGACCAAGAGACCGCCCCCAGACAGGAACACATTTTCTAAAGAATAAGTTCGAGACCCTCAGAACCAAGGAAGCAAGCTCCATCTCCTGCTCCCGCAGCCGCTTCAAGTCGAGCACCAGGCCAGGACCAGCCAGCAGTAACGATCGCCATACCGGGGAAAGCGCACGTACGCTACACCCGGGCCGGGACTTGGCGCCGGAACAGGGGCCCGACCACTCAGAACTCCACAGTAAGACAAGGCGGAACTGAGATCACTCATAAGGGACCCGACGGACCCATGGAGCCTCAAGCAGAAGAGTACCTTGGCAGGAGGTAAGGACCTGCAGGTAACTGATCAAGGGAGTCTTTGTGGGTCTGGCAGCGGTATGGCAAACGGTTCTTGCAAACATGTGTGCTTCATCTTGCAGATAGCCGCAAGCATCGCTGGCCCATACTTCCTGAGCAATATTTCTTCTTCAAGCTTCTTTCACGGAAACTGCGCCCTCACTGGCCCTCCATTAAGTTCTTGCTGTCAACCGATAGATGGCAATGCATCCACAGCCTCATCTCCCATCGATCTCGCCTGTCTCGACCGCGCATGGCACAACACCGGAACGTCATCGACACGGACCCGACGGGACATAAAAGCGACGCACCGGCCAGTCCTCTTCAGTGGGTCTGGCAACGGCATGGCAAGCGGTTCTTGCGAACATGTGTGCTACACCTTGCAGGTAGGCCACAACTACGCTTTCAGGTGTTATAGGAGCGATAACCGTTTCTTATCATTGCTGCCAGACCCTCAGCACTTTGTATTTTTTCTTGCGTACTGCATTCCTTAAGAATTTTGTTGCAACTGTCCGGCGATGTCGAGGCTAATCCAGGCCCAGCTCATTGAATTTACTCGCGGCATAGCTTCCGCATTAAATAACCGCGATCAAATCGATGCAATATTTATAGATTATTTCAAAGCATTTGACATGGTCTGCCATAAAAAGCTTCTTCGTAAACTGCGTACCATATTTAACGGCAATAAGTTACTTGACTGGTTAACCGACTACTTACACTTAAGATCCCAGTTCGTCACTATCATCATGGTCATCGTCAGTCACTGTAACTTCAGGTGTGCCACAAGGATCGGTGCTTGGGCCTCTATAGTTTATAATTTTCATCAATGATGTAGTAAATGTTATTAATGACACCACAGTGAAGTTATGCGTATATGCCGATGACTGCGTGCTTTATCGCAACGTTGCTAACGCCCACGATCAACAGGAACTAAACAAAGTGTTTTCATTGTTCTGTGAATGGAGTAACGCATGGCAAAGTCTTGGCCTTCTCTGACTGGGTGGCAAGAATAATTTTATCGGCATATAAAGGAGGCCACGGAAGAACAGGCGACGAATCTCCAAGTCCCAAAATTAGACAACCACCTCCTTACATCTCATTTAATCCAAGAGAGTAGTGGAGGGCAGGTGGAAAACTCAAAAATGGAACAGAAATCTTAGCTCAATAAGCTGAATAAGAAAATTGCTAAGCTCAATAATAAAATTGAGCAGTACGCAGCCAATCTGTCCGAAAGTAGCTGGGCCGAGGTGTGATGAAATGAGTTTCAACAAGAGCCTTCCCAAGATTGTTGGATACACTGGTATCCCTCCTCGTCCCCCGCACCAGCCACCATCGTGATTTCCACGCGCGCGACACCGGGAATGTGGAGAGAAGGCAATCCTGTGGCTCTGCTGCTTTCCTGAAATTGTCGGGGCGTCACGGCAGCGCGCTGCCTACTTCGGAAAGGGTTGCATGCCTGAGCATGTGAGCAATAATAATAATAATTGGTTTTTTGGGGAAAGGAAATGGCGCAGTATCTGTCTCATATATCGTTGGACACCTGAACCGCGCCGTAAGGGAAGGGATAAGAGAGGGAGTGAAAAAAGAAAGAAAGAATTAGGTGCCGTAGTGGAGGGCTCCGGAATAATTTCGACCACCTGGGGATCTTTAACGTGCACTGACATCGCACAGCACACGGGCGCCTTAGCGTTTTTCCTCCATAAAAACGCAGCCGCCGCGGTCGGGTTCGAACCCGGGAACTCCGGATCAGTAGTCGAGCGCCCTAACCACTGAGCCACCGCGGCGGGTAGCATGTGAGCAACGTTTTGCTCCTCGGGAGACAATGTCCGAGAGGATAAAAGGAAAAACTCGCGGCAGGAAACGCTCTCTCGCTGCCGGACCTGACTTGATTGCCCGAGGAACCCCCTTCGCTGCCCACCGACCCCTGAACCCAACGCCGGTCGATGTCAACGACCTGGTGAGCTACTGAACATCTATTTTACGGATAGAACATTCTTCCGCAGTGTGTTTTACCTCGCGTTAGGATAATAAACTATTTCCTAGCGTGCCCTGCCGTTGCCTATTTCGTCCGGACCTGCCGTGGCTGCGACTCTGCGCCACGGGTTGGGGAAACGTGTTGCGTACTTGAATAACGCCTGCGTGTAGCTGGCACGGAAGCTCGCCTTCCCGGCCGGCTGGACGCAGAGTCCCCCTCTACCTAGCTATACTGGGCCCGAGAATAAGGCCATAGATGCTGCAATTGAATTGGCAGAAATTAGGGCAGTCCTGCAGGATCTCAAAAAGAGATCTGCTCCAGGACCAGACAGTATCACAAACACCATGCTTAAAAATATGGACGATGTTTCCTTACACTTCATTTGCGAAGTATTGAATAAAATTTGGGAAGGGGCCGAAATCCCAGAGGAGTGGAAAATCTCCCAATTGGTCCTTATTCCTAAACCGGGCAAGAAACTTTACTATCCAGCATGAGGCCGATATCTCTCACCTCTTGTCTGGAAAGCTCATGGAAAAAGTGGTCCAACTCAGAATCTCTCGACATATGGAAACCAAGGAACTCTGGCCAGTGGAGATGCTAGAGTATAGGCTGGGATTAAGCGCCCAGGATGTCAAATTAAAGCACGACATCCTGGACACTCCCGAGGACGATACATCATGTAGAGCCATCCTGCTGCTTTATCTCACTAAGGCTTTTGATAATGTTGAACACAGAGCGGTTCTCGAAGGCCTCAACTCGGTTGGAGTGGGAAGCAAGTGATTCAACTATGTCAAAAATCTCCTCGCCTGCAGGAAAACTGAACTTAGCTTCGTGGTACTCAAGTCCGAGCCCATCAGTACCGAGGGAGAGGGACGCCCCAGGGATCTGTCCTCTCCCCGGTACTTCTCAATGTTGCAATGAAAGATCTCTCGTCCCAGCTGAATTCGACAGAAGGCATCAAACATGGCATCTATTCAGACGACATCGCAATCTGGACCGAAGGAGGCTCCAGCGCCGATATTTCGAATAGGCTGCAGGAAGCGGCGTATATGGTTGAGAGCTACGCCCTAGATAGAGGACTATCTTGCTCTGCTCAGAAATTTGAACTGTTCTCAATGTGCTGCAAAGCACAACTAACCCGATAATCCCGCCTACCGCACCTAAACAAACCAGTGGAGGTATACGTGGGAGGGAGTAAGGTACCGAGTCAGCACCGTAAGGATCCTGGGGTATTTCCTACAGCATAACAGGAAAAACACCACCATCCTTAAAAAGATTCAGACGTATATCGACCAGGTAAGGGGGATATTCAGGCGAATCTCCCTCAGGAACAAAGGCCTCAGAGAACACTGCCTAATAAGGCTGGTTCGTGCCTTCATAACAGCACGATAGCTTATGCCACCCCCTTTCTCAATCTCAATCCCGGCGAAGCGGAGAAGTTTGAGATAATGGTCAGAACGTCATTCGGAAGGGCTTTAGGGGGCATCCTCCTCGACAGAGAAGCTTCTATGGGAATGCATAATACCTGGGAAGAGATTGCCAAAAGAGGCAGGGGAGGGGGGGGGGGGGCGAAGATCTGGCTGCTCAACTCCACTGTAGCGGGCCGAAAAATACTACAGAAATTATGGCTTCCGTCAGGAAAACCACCCTCTGTTGCTGAACCCCTGCAGCTTGAGACGCGGAAACTATTCAAAATTGCACCAATTCCTAAGAATATGCACCCGATCCATGGCAAGGAACGAAGGGGGCATAGAACAAAATTTATTCAAAGCAAACTAATGAAATACCCTTCTGAGGAATCAGCCTATTGCGATGCTGCCTGCGGGCTAGAAGGGGCCGCGGGCCAAAGCAGTGGTAGATGGTAATCACTCCCAGAAGGTAATTGGATCCGTTAATGCGCGTAACGCTTTAATAGCTGAAGAGGCTGCGAGAGCGATAGCATGTACAAGTACTAGAGCCAAAATTATTCTCTCAGACAATAAGGCGGCTGTTAGGAACTTCGGCAAAGCCCTAATTTCCAAGTAGGTGGCCAGTCTACTGAGGAAGCACCCGCTAAACCGGGAGGTTTCAGTCACCTGGGTTCCAGCTCATCAGGGTCTACCAGCAGTGAGGGCTGTCCATCGCCTCGCTCGAGATGTATAGACCCGAGCGGCCGTAGAGACCCCGCTACCCGGAGACAAAGACCCCCTCATCCCCTACAAGGAGCTCTCTGAGACTCGTAGACTGGGCAGAAGGATCTAGCTACCACCAGATAGGTTCCTAACACCCTCGGAATGCACGGCCTGGCGAAAAATTCAGGCCAATCGCTTCTTCCCTTATGTTACTCTGCATAATGAGCTTACAGGGCGACCCAGAGGCTTGCAGTCTGTGCAACGTGCCCCTGAGTCAAAATCATCTAATCTGGCAATGCCCCGAATCTCCGGGAGCTAAACAGACTGATCCCCTTGATCAACATCGACCCTCGCAACCAATAGAGGCAGTCAACCAATCGATAACTAATCAACGAGTCGATAAAACAAAGAGGGGCAAAGGGTGTCGAGGAGTCGTCAATGCTTTCGAATTCCTCTAATGCGGGTTGCCGCAGTGATCTCTAAATTTTCTGACGTCTATTCGTAACCAGAGGTGGGCAAATGCCCTCATTTTTACTTTTCTTCCCTCGCCCTCGCATTGTCGGCCCTCCCTCACCCTCACCCTCATATTGAAAAGTTATCCGGCCCTCCCTCACCCTCATTTCAAAAAGTTTGTTGGCCTTCCCTCGCCCTCGCATTGTCGGCCCTCCCTCACCCTCGCCCTCATTTGAAAAGTTATCCGTCCTCCCTCACCCTCATTTCGAAAAGTTTGTTGGCCTCCCTCGCCCTCGCATTGTCGGCCCTCCCTCACCCTCGCCCTCATATTGAAAAGTTATCCGTCCTCCCTCACCCTCATTTCGAAAAGTTTGTTGGCCTTCCCTCGCCCTCGCATTGTCGGCCCTCCCTCACCCTCGCCCTCATTTTGAAAAGTTATCCGGCCCTCCCTCACCCTCGCCCCTCATATTGAAAAGTTATCCGTCCTCCCTCACCCTAATTTCGAAAAGTTCGTTAGCCTTCCCTCGCCCTCGCATTGTCGGCCCTCCCTCACCCTCGCCCTCATTTTGAAAAGTTATCTGGCCCTCCCTCACCCCTCACCTAGAAAAGTTTGTTGGCCTTCCCTCAACCTCGCATCGTCGGCCCTCCCTCACCCTCACTAAGTCATATTAAAATTGGAGTTATATTTTCTAGTCGGCAACTTCTAGCAGTATTACTGAGTAATGTACATACAAGACAAGCCGTGACGGACGACAGGCTAGATGCTTATTCTGGTGCGTGTGTGTGTGTGTGTGTGTTGTGTGTGTGTGTGTGTGTGTGTGTGTGTGTGTGTGTGTGTGTGTGTGTGTGTGTGTGTGTGTGTGTGTGTGTGTGTGTGTGTGTGTGTGTGTGTGTGTGTGTGTGTGTGTGTGTGTGTGTGTGTGTGTGTGTGTGTGTGTGTGTGTGTGTGTGTGTGTGTGTGGTGTGTGTGTGTGTGTGTGTGTGTGTGTGTGTGTGTGTGTGTGTGTGGTGTGTGTGTGTGTGTGAGAGAGAGAGAGAGAGAGAGAGCTGTCTGAGCTAATACGTGAGATAAAACCGAAACAGTTACGAGTTGAGCCCTAAAGTATCACACTGCCTTTACTTCTGGCACGCACTGCATGCATACATGTGTTCTGCACTTCTAACATTTAATTGTTATCTATATTTATTTTCCTTCTACTGAAATCCCCACTGGAGATTTTAGCATGGTGGGATACGGATAAGTAAACACAACGTAATAAAGCAGGCAATGAACACAACAACAAAGTAGAATAACTAGCTTGAAAATTTGGAAAATAAGCATAGACAGCACATTTTAAAAAATACTGCAAAGAAATGTCGACATATGATGATTTTGAAACTTGGTCATTGGTTAGGACATTCCATTGAAATACTGTTCGTGGAAAGAAAGAATACTTAAAACAGTTATTATGCGTAGTAAATGGCGTTACTGTGCCTCTATGTCTTTGCTTAGTGGCGTAACCAGATGAAAAAAGAAATTATTTTCGTGAGATCTGTCTCATACCCCTGTTACACGGGCGTTTTCAACGGCAGTTCAGTTGATTCTCAGTTGAACTGAACGGCAGTTAGCGGTGTTACACGGCAGTGCTAACTGCCGTTGAAATCTCATCGGCAGTTGAGTTCGACTGAGATCGGGGATCCCAGTTGAACGGCCAACTGACAAGATGGCGACCTACAGACCGAAAACCTTGCCCTCTTACTGGATTGTCTTGGCTCAGTGTGCTTCGAACCCGCAAATTTCTACCGCAAAGCAAAAAATACACAAAAATAATTGTCACTATAGTAAAGAATATATACACTACGATCATTTACAACAAGAAAAAATGCACACACTGCTTTTTTTCTTATTTAAACTTCGCTCTAGACGCGAGGACATGTGGTTAGAGTGCTAACTGAACTGAACGCGAAGTGCACGTGTAACAGCTGGCGATTCCAGTTGAGTTCAACGGCAGTTGAAATCCTCAACTGGCGGTTAACTGAACTGTCGTTGAAAACGCCCGTGTAACACGGGTATTATAGTGGCCGCTAATAAGTTGAAAGAGGAATTTTAGTCATGGCACACGATTTCTTTGCGTTAATGGCGGCAAGTCCACTTTAGTAACGAGTTCTGTCACTGACGTACGTCCAAATCCATTTCTATCTTATTAGTGTAAGTTTTAGTGAAATGATCCCAAATAACGCATGCATAGTCTAGTATCGGCGGAAATACGGTTTTGTGTGCGAGCAGTCGGGCGAAAGGTCTTTAGTGATCCGAGATACTTATAATGTATATCGAGATAAGCTCAGGAAAAGATTCGATAGGATGAATATTTAGGTTTCTTATCTAAAGCAGCGTCTGCAGTAATGCGCAGTACAGCTTTGTGGTCCGATATTCCATCTACTATCTGGCAATTTGTTTTGACAGTAACTGATCCGCTAGCAAAAAAGAGGTCAAGCATTGATTTATAATTGCCCTGAATAATGGTACTTTCTTCTACAATTTGCAATAAGTAGAAGGCAAAAACCAATATCTAACATAGCTTAACCTTGGAGGTCATGCTTTTTAATTGAAAAATTTGAGCAGTCAATTCAGGCAAATTAAAATATCCGGACAGTATAATACGGTTATCGGGTTTAACATTCGTGCACAAATATTGTCTCAGTTTGACGAGTTGGGGGGGGGGGGGGGGGGCTGTACATTGCTCCAATAATATATCTAACGTTTCCATAATAGTACGTTGTGCAAAAAATGCACTCTACATTGGATACATCAGGCATTAGTAAAACTCGCAGAGATGATTTAAACCGAATGTTAACACCGCGTCTACAATCACAATCCCTTCGGTACGAACTGTAGCCACTGGTAACAAACTCACAGTCAAACACTATTGTTAAGCCAAGTTTCTGTCAAAACCGCTATTTCAGGGTCATACAAAAGCAGAAGAGCCTCCAACTCAGTTGTCTTGTTTAGGACACTTCTGTAATTAACATTTAGTATTTTCGGGGTCTGAGATCCCTTAAACCGGAGTCACTTAGGTT